>NW_006921769.1:2714021-2734994 GCF_000298275.1 Orycteropus afer afer
TAATAAAATTTAATTCAATAAATAGTTTAACTTTGCCTATTAGCATAGTGCCTAAGGCACTTGACTGCTCACCAGAAGGCTGGCGGTTCAAACCTACCAGCCACTCCTCAGAAGGAAGGTTGGGCAATCCTACTTCCGTATTGATACTGCCTCGGAAACCCAAGGAGGGGTCGCTATGAGTCGGGGCTGACTCGATGGCAAACAACAACAACAACATGTTAATAATATCTAGCCTTTTTTACATAGACCCTTATATTTAAAATTGTTGTAAGAACCTTATAGTTATAACCTTACGTCCTTCAGGTTATTATTTGGTGGGAAGCAGAAATTTGGCTCCTTTTCTGGTCATTCCTAGATGAAGTGCTGGACTGTCTGGGTAGAATATAATTCTGACTTTTAAATATTCACAACAGAATAACGACTCTGCCTTATGTGCATCTGGTACCTAAGCACATGATTCTCACTTTTATCAGCAACATAAATTCATACAGAACAAGCATTTGACAGAGAAATCAACTGCAATTCAAAAGTTCTCTTACACCCAATATGGCAGAGTCAAATGGACAAGACAACTACCTAGCCTTGTAGGTTTCCCAAGCTCTATCCTGGTATTGTTTGATCATCAGAAAGTGCAGTTCCAGAATCATATTATTTCAACCCTTCAGTTTCACATTATACATTGTTTACAAATGGTCAATTCAGAAAGATTTCATGCCAAAAGAATCTTTGTCCATTTTTCACTGAGAATTAGGTTACCTACGAGAAAAGGTTCACATTGTAAATATATCATGAAATTCCAGAAACACATTGCTCTCTGCAGAGCTTTCTCATATGCTTTCTTTTTCTAAAAATTAAACCATAAACTGAAGATGATGTAACCCAATGGGCTTTGCAATTTGGTTCAGTTGCTTGGAAAGTCAGCCACATTTGTGACTCCTTATAGCAAACATTTAACCTCAGATTATCTGTTAACATCTCTTCCTGCTCTTTATACTTAGTTTTCTTTTTAGTTTCCACCATAAATTTTACATTGTGCTGACTTTTATAATTAAGAAGCAGAAGCTATAATATAAACAACATGTAAAAAAACTCACTGCCGTTGAGTCAGATCCGACTGATAGCGACCCCTCCTTGGGTTTGAGGCAGTATCTCTACGGAAGTAGATTGCCCAACTTCCTTCTGAGGAGGGGCTGGTGGGTTTGAACCGCCAGGCTTCTGGTTAGCAGTCAGATGCCTTAGGCACTACACCACCAGAGCTCCTAACATGCACAAAGAGAGTGGAAAATGTTCAAAGTATGACAGAGTACTGCACAGGATCAGGGCGATTTTGTGGACCTGAGTTACCAAGCCTTTGGTGACTTCATTACAACTTTTAGATTAGAGAAAGTGGAGAATTTCCCCAGGAATATTACTTAAACAAATATGGTGTACAAATATTCACTCTGGCAGTGAATATATGCCTGACCATAGTGAAGGACTGGTGTTGGAAATGGTAGAGCATGAGCTTGGAAAGTGGTTAGAGTCAATCTATAGAGTGCTTTGAAATATCAACTTAATGAGTCTAATTCTCATCTTGTAAGTAACACAAGTCACTGATAAGTTTTGAAAAGGAAAGGAGCAGATATAATCGCCTGGATAATGGTGACCAAGATGGCACCATCAATAGATCTATATCACTCTGAACGGAAGTCCATTTGACATATGGGATGCTGAGAGTTTGTCTTTAGACATTCAATTTTAGGCCCCAGCAGGGTATATTGGCATAGACAAACTCAATATATTGTGAGATCAGGAATGTGGAGCTTGCTAGAGAAGTCAGAGAGACAGATTTGGAAGTTATACACACAGAGGAGCATTAGTATAGCAATGAGAGGAGTTAAGAGCCCTAAGTTCTTTCTCCTTCAACAAATATTTACAGTAACCCCAGAAAGCTGTGATAACCAGGAAGAGAAGGACTACAACCTGAATTAGAGGGCTTTGGAGGACAATAGGACACTCCATAGCCCTTGAAATTGACACCTCCTCTCAGTCCAACAAATAAACTAAATTTAGAGACTAGCTTTCAGTTGTTTCATTACTAAGATTAAAAAGTTAATAAATAATGATTTTTAATTTTTTTTCCAAGGAGGTAAAAATAATGAAGTCAAGTGATTAAAAAGAAAGAAATACGTACTATTTATAAACTGAAGAAAAAATTTTTCAGGGAATAATGAAAGAGCAATTACTGCCAACTCAGCTAGGAAAAAATGCATAGGAGGCAACGCCTCAAGGTTGTTCAGTGACACCCTTATATGGCAAATATTTCCCCGTCAAGAGAAATATGCTTACAGTGTGAGAAGCCATAGCCTTCTGTTAAAATCACTAGAGAGAATGGGAGAAAAGGGGGAAAAATGGAAGTAATACTGGAACTCTCATAGCAAAGGTAAGACCTTTGGAATGTGGAACATTATAAATGAGCAATACAAGTTAAATTCAAAAATAGTTTGGTGCTAATAGTATACTGTCAGAACAGGTTAACCTTAAATTGGCTGAATATAAAAAAAGAAAAGAAAAATACTGCAGAATAGGAAGCTCAATGTGACCTCAACATTAGAATGTAGGAAATAACCTATGGAAGATAAAATTGGAGAATTAAGAAATGACTAGATGACAGGACAAGGAGTTTAGGTTCCACCCTGCAAGTAGTGGAATTTATCAGAAACTTGTAAGCAATGAGAACAATGGATTCCAATTGATATAGGAAAAGAGGATTCCAGTGGAGATGAACACAATTGCCTGAAGTGGGGCAAAGACCAACAAGAGGGAAGTTAGGGAGACAAGGACTGCTGAGGGCTCAAGCTAAGAAAACAGTGGTAGGGGTGTGAGAAAAAAATATTTAACATTGTCCATCTAGTAAAGGCATGGAATTTAGGAAGCAGCTTTCTTATAGTCAACCTTTTTCACCCTCTTTATCCTCAATACCTTTTAATAAGTCAGTCTGCCAGGTCATACAACTCTGATAGAGGTGAGGAGGAAGGACTTATGTAAGCAAAACTAACTTTAGCAAAATAAAGTATCGAATCTCCAAGGCATATTGTGGATCTTGAGAAGGTGTGCTGATAAATGGGCCCCTGATGTTACTGCCCTCAGCCTCCTCTTCCTTTTGAGAGTTTTCTTGTTGATTGTTACACTCTCAACACATGGACCCCAAAGGGTGCATAATCTACCTTTAAACTTTGAATATGCCTAGGCAAAGGTCTTTTCCAGGCTTCCCTTTAGCACTGTCAAGAAAAGCTATAGCAATTGAGATTCAAAAAGAGACCTTGAGAGAGATATGCCAGATCCTCTAAGCAGCTTTTTCAAGTCTTCACGTTGAATCAAAAGTTGATGGAAAACTTTAGTGGTTGAACTCACATAGACCTGAGGTAGTCCAATCCTATCTCTCTTTATTGTTCTTGTGACCTCAGCAAGGTCTTCAAATATTCTATCAGTAACATGTTACTAATAGCAGAGTTGAGGTAACTTAGAGATAATATTTGAAAAGTAACTGGCATCCCAGGGCCATCTTTATCAGCTGGTAATTTAAATTGGCTGCTAGCAAGAGATGCAATTCCAGTGGATTAAATTTACAAAAGTTTATTCTTCTCTTAAAAAAAAAAAAAAAAAAAAGTTCAGAGGGAGGAAGTCCAGGGCTAGTGTCAAAACTCCACACTCGTGAAGGGTCTGTTCATCTCCTACCTTCAACCCTTAAAGCCACTCAATCTCATGGCAAGATGGCTACTGGAGTAAAATCAAGGAAGCAAGAAGGAGAATTCATCCTCTCCCTTCTACTGCCTTCTCAGAAGTAAATTTCACCTACATTTCATTGGCCAGAATGTAGACACACAGACATATCTAACTATAAGGTATTGTTGTTGTTATGTGTCGTCGAGTCAGACCCTACTCCTTGGATTTCTGAGGTGGTATCAGTATAGAAGTAGATTGCCCAACCTTCCTTCTGAGGAGTGGCTGGTGGGTTTGAACTGCCAGCCTTCTGGTTAGCCATCAAATGCCTTAGAAATATGTATTAAGGAATATTAAAGCCTAGTAAAAAATTTCAGAACTGGAATTGAATTTTGGCCAAATACTTTTAAGGAAATAAATCTAATATGAAAAGAAACAGGAACTGCTACATGAATGCATTTAATAATAGACATTTGAGAGAAGGAAAAAATCATGAGAGAAATGGAAAAACTCATGAGATAAAAAACAGAATGTGACCCAGGGTGTTATTTAGAGGGCAAAATGCTCAAAATGAAACATGAGGATTAATGGTTATTGCTTAAAAATGGGGGGAGGGTGAGAAAATAGTAGGGTTCATCTGGTTAGTGCCAGCAAAAATGTTGCTTTTTTTTTTTTTTTTCTCCTCAGCTATCCAGTGTCAGAGAGAGCATGTTAAGATATGCAGAAATAAGCTGAGGTAAAAAATGAGTTCTGCCATCCTCAGCTAGAAAGAAAGCCAATTTGAAAAAATGGAGCCACTATCTTTCCTCACCTCACATGCCTAATCTGATTTTCCATTACACTCCAACTCTTCATTGTCTTGAGATGGATCTGTTTCCTCACAGACCCACAAACATGCCTTGCACATCCCTCTTTTGTCTTTCCTCATCATCTTCTTCTCAGAAGGTCTTCACATCCTTCCATGACAACCTAGCCCTAAGTTTCTTACAGTCACTTCTCTCATTATAGTCTTTCCCCTAAATACTCCTTCATACACAGCACTTAACTATGAACAAAAGAGTGCTATTTGAGGTTATTTTACATATATTGGTCTTACAACTAGAGGGGGAGTTATCTGGGGACAGAAACCATATTTCTTGACTCTGAAGACCTAACTATGCTTGATGCAAGACTGAACACTGACAGTGGCAGCTATAGAGAAAGCAAGTCCCCTGAGTGGTGCAATTTGTGCTCAACTACTGGGCATTTGGCTGCTAACTAGAAGGTCGGAAGTTCAAACCCACCCGCTGCTCCACAGGAAGATGAGGCAATCTACCTCGGTAAAGATTTACAGCCTTGGAAACCCAATGGAGTTGCTATGAGTGGGAATCAACTTGATGGCAGTGGGTTTTGGGGGAGTTACAAACATAAAATTTGGCTGTGAGAAATCACACAGTGGCACTGCCAAAGAAAGGCCTGGTGACCTGCTTCCATAAAGAATACAGCCAAGAAAATCCTACAGAGCAGGTTGAGTCTGTGACACACGGGGTAACCAGGAGTCAGAATTTGTTTTGTTTTGTTTTTGTTTTTTAGCAAGAGAGCGACCCAGCGCCCAACACCTCTTTGTGCTGGATGAGTTTCTCTTTGTGTGTCACTTAATACGTGCAGTTATTAACTCTCTCCCCAGTCACAGCCTATCATCGGCAGCTGCCCACATTTTGATGTTCTTGATGGCTCTCCTCCTTGAGAACCAACCCACTGCCATCGAGTCGATTCTAACTCATAACAACCCTCTTTGGGTTTCCAAGGCAGTAAATCTTTACTGAAGTAGATTACCCAGTCTTCTGCCCACGGAGCGGCTGGTGGGTTTGAACCACCAACCTTCTGGTTAACAATCAAATGCAAAGAAGTATGGAAAGGAGAGAGGTGAGTTGAGGGGTTCAAATTTCAGAGAGAGTTGACTTCACTCTTAAAATGTTTACCCTTTGAAAAACAGGTGCCTCATCCTATAGGGTTGTAACAATCACACTACCATTTTATTTGGTGTATGTCAGAAAGCCAAGGGGTCCACTGCATTTTATGCCTTTTTTTCTTTTATTATTCAACAAATATTTATAGAGCACCTACCATGTCTCCTGAAAACTATTTTGGGTACTAGGAATACAGCAGTAAGTTAGTCAAAGTCCCTGTAGAAACTTACATTATAGAAAAGTGACAAAATAAACTGACAAGAATATATCAGGTAGTGATGGTTCATTAAGAAAACAAAACAGGACAATGTAAGAGTGTCTCCAAGAGCTTCTTGAGAACAGATGATCTGAAGACTTTTAGTTAATCTCTTCCAAAATTTCCAAGAAAAAAGTATTATTATGTCCCAATTCGTTAACTTGTTGAGCAATTTTTTCATTTGCACGTTAAAGAACATTTTCTTCAGGTCATTTCAAGGTATAATTGAGGTATTAGCTTCTCCAGATATCTGCTCTGCTGTTGTTGTTGTTATGTGCTGTCGAGTCGGATCCGACTCATAGTGACCCCTCCTTGGGTTTCCGAGGTAGTATCACTATGGAAGTAGATTGCTCAACCTTCCTTCCGAGGAGTGGCTGGTGGGTTTGAACCGCCAGCCTTCTGGTTAGCAGTCAAGTGCCATAGGCACTATGCCACCAGAACTCCTTGATATCTGCTCTAGGGCACCATTAACACATACTTAATGACCTGGAGGAGTTAAGTTTGTGGGTGATGCCAACAGTTAATACTCTCAGCTACTAAAAGAAAGGTTGAAGGTTCAAGTTCACCTAGAGGCACTTTGAAAGAAAGGACTGGTGATCTTCCAAAAAATCAGCCACTGAAGACCCTGTGGAGCAAAGCGCTACTCTGACACACAGGGGTCACCGTGAGCCAGAATTGACTCGATGGCAACTTTTTTCTTTTCTTTTCTTTTAATGACCTAGAAGAGTTAGTGCAAATCACCCTGAGATATAATCAGGGTTTTTACTTAAGACTACAATCAATTGTGAAAATATCCAGGAAATAGATGACAAACTTCATTATCCACATTATATTTCTTTATATAATAATGGGTTGGGGACCTATTGGTATTGTGCAAATGTTGAGGATACAGAAAAAAATAAAACATGTATGGTCTTGCACTAGCAAAGCATGCAGTCTATGGTGAAAGGCTAACATAAAAAGTAATTTCAAATAAAAACATGTTTTAAAAAAGGAAATATACAGGTTGGGCAGAGACACTGACAATAAAAAGCTCTCTGGCTCTTATATTTATTTTGTTCAACAAATATGTATTGAGGGCATAACACATGCCATGCACTATTACAATCATCTTGAAAATATCAGTGAACTAAGCAGGCCAAGATCTCTAATCTCATGATGTTTACATCCTATCAGAGAGACAGATTATAATAGACCCAATAAGCAAGTAATTGAATATTTTAGAATAAGTAAATGCTATGGGGAAAAGAAAGGCCCCCAGGTGGCACCAATAGTTTGTGCTCAGCTACCAACAAAAAGGGTTGGCTGTTCAGACTCACCCACAGTGCTCCAGAGGGAAGGCTGGTGATCTGCTTTCACAAAGATTACAGCTAAGAAAACCCTATGGAGTGTGGTTCTACTGCACAAAACATGGTGTTGCCGTGAGTCCGAACCTACTCTATGGCTACAGTTACATGGGGTCTGGGAAAAAAATTAAAAGTAGAGGAAGGTAAGTGTCATGGGAGTGAGAGGTAGTAGGAAGGCTCACCATTCATGTAGTGGTTAGGGATAGTCTCATTGAGAAGGTGTCATTTGTGCAAAGACTTGAGAGACGAAGAGCCAGACAGGTATCAGGAGGAAGAGCCAATGCAAAGGCCTTAGGGAAGAGTGTACCCGGCATATCCAAGGATCACCAAGGGACCAGTGTGGCTGAAGTGCAGGGAATGAAGGAGATGAAGTTCAGAAACATAATGGGAGACCGGATCCTTTCAGGCCTCGTAGGTCATTGTGAAATTGTCTTTCTTTTTAGTGAAACTGCAAGCCATTTCTGAGCTTCAGGCAGCACCTGACTTATGTTTTAGAAGATGACTTTAGCTACTGTATGTGTTCTAACATAAAAGTTCTAAAGATAAAGGAATTGGTGAAGCATATTACTTAAAATCATAATGAGAAGTGTTCTTTCCTTATCTTCATGTAGTCTCAGTCACTTCATGGCCCAACTTTCATATGATTCATAGTGTGATTATCACAGATATTTACTACTGCCTACAGTTATTATCTCCATACACAACACAAATATGCCAGGTACTATCCTTAGGAGCAAGGATGACAAGGCTTCATCTTACATCCTTAGGATGTGTTATCCAGAGGGACTAGTCCCTTGAGAAGAACACCATGCTTGGTAAAGTAGAGGGTCAGTGACAAAAAGCATGACCCTCAATGACAAGCACTGACATGGCAGTCGGTGGCTGCAACAGTGGGCTCAAACACAGCAATGATTCTGATGATGGCACAGGACCGGGCAGTGTCTCGTTCTATTGCTCATAGGGTCACTATGAGTCAGAGCTGATTCAATGGCACCTAACAACATTCTTTGAGACTGGTTCTAAATCTTCAGCTTCAGGGGTCTCTCCTTTCTTCCACTATTTTTACACCCATGCAATCTACAGAAATTGCACATCATTGAATAGAAGTGCTGGCCCAAACTCTGATAGAAAAATAGCATTAATGCATTTATTAAAGGTGAAAGAATAAAGTCCATTCATAACTCAAGATGTCACCTAGCCCACGGTCACTCTGAGAAGGTGTGGGAACAAAGATGAATGGCCTTCCAATTGCCATGGTAGAGGGAGGGCCATCTGAGCACCGACTCAAATGTCTGGACGTTTTTCACCCAGTCAACAGTATAAAGTAAAAGTGGACCAAGGGAAGCATTTTTCACTTTGAACAGGACAATGAGAAAAATAAAACTAAAACTTTAAGAAAAGAATTTCTTCCTGTTTTAAAAAAAGCATTCAAAAAGCAGAGTCTGTCAAAGATACTGAGGGACTTAGAAGACAACTAGCTTTTCAGGGGGTTCCTCAGAAGATCATTATCAGTCAGGACTCCTTAACTGCCCAGAGGAAAGTCATTAGCTTCATGACAGTGAAAAAGAAACCTTACACTTGAGCAAGTCCAGCTCTCCAGTATCCACCTTGAAATGGAAACCCTTTGTGCGATTTTCTCCTTCAGGTTAAACAAAGGGTTGTAGGTTTTGTTTTGTTTTGTTTTGTTTTGTTTTTTAATTGTGATTTGGGTGAAAATTTACAGAGCAAATTTACTTTCCATACAGCAGTTCACATACACTTTGTTTCATGACATTGACCACAATTTACTACAATGCAACAGCTCCCTTTCCACTTCCTCCCAATAGTTACCTCTTCCCTGTGTCCATCCCTCCATACACTCCTGCCCCCTGAGCTGTCTTCCTATGCATAAGCAGCCCTTCTTTCTCCCATGATTGTTCTCCCCACAGAGTGTATCTACATCAGGTAAATGTTCAACTCATATGCCTGTCTTTTGTTTGGTTGGAAGCCACAGGTGTGGGTTCAATTCCAGACCTGAAGAGCAGCTAGGGGCCATAGTCTCAGTGGTTCCACCAGGCTCTATCAGACCAGCAAACCTGGTCCCCCCTTTTTTTTTCTCCAAATGATTTTGAATTTTGTTCCACTTTGTTCTCCCTCTCTATCCAGGATCTCCTACATAGTTCCCTTCCAAGTGGTTGACAGTGGTAGCCAGGCACCATCTAGTTCTGGTCTCATAGTTGTATAGGCTGCAGATTGCATGGTGTACCAGTCGCTAGGACTAATTGTTTCCACGAATTTTTTGTTTTTTTCATTCTTCTTTGCTCTGGACAAGGAGAGACCCATTGTTGCATCTAGGTGGCAGCTTACAAGCTTTTAAGATCCCAGTTGCTAGTCGCCAAAATAAGAGGTGGAACAATGCTTTGTGTAGTATGTTATGCCAATTGAGCTTGATGTCCCCTGTGACTATGGTCCCAAGCCCACAGGTTCAACTACTCAGTCCTTCTGGGTAGCTGGCTGTGACCAAGAAGTGACTAGGGTTGTAGTTCTTAAGATGATATAATTACAAACTAGGAGACTCCTGGGTCAATAGAGGACCTCCAACAGATGGCCTCAGGATAGTCAGCCTTCTATACCTGGAACAGGCACTCCAGGAAGTGTAAAAAGGTGCTTACTATGTATGACACACTCTTCTTTAAGCTTTGCATATATTAACCCGCATAATTCTCAGAACGAGGCTGGGGTAGGGACTATTATTAATGGTATTCCCATATTACAGATAAGGAAGCCAAGACATTGAATATGTACCAGCATGTTTACAGTGGATTGTTTTAGGTATTTGTTACTTCAGTCTTCAGACATTTCCTATAGTTTCAAAGTTCTCAATTTTTAGATGTGTGAACGCAGGTTTACACTTTGTATTGCTTTTTTGTCAGATCATTCAGATAGTAAGTGCTTTCAGGGTCAGAAATCAGATTTTTCTTCTAAATCTTGTGCTCTTTCAACTATCCCAGGATGCCTGTCCATTAGCCAAACTTGAGTGGCCAAAAGTAATAAAGTTTGATACCAGAAGGCATTATAGCAGCCAATACTTCCCTTCTGTTCCCTACAGGTTATAGTCATAAAGAGATCCTGCCCAACAACTGGGTCCCAGGGTAGTAAGGTTTTGTTCAGTCAGCCTGGAAACCTCGCGCTTGTGCAGCAATGAGCTGCATATCATAACTCACATCCGGACACTTTAAAAGCTTGCATCTTGAGATTCTGGGGCCAGTCAGATAGTCCATTTGGGGCAGTAGATAGGTTAAATATTTATTGTGGAGTAAAATTGGCCTTAAGGAGCCTTGGTGGTTAAGCACTCAGTTGCTAACTGAAAGATCAGCAATTCAAACCTACCAATTGCTTTGTGGGAAGAAGATGCAGCTATCTGCTTCCCTAAAGATTACAGCTGTGAAAACATTATCCGATAGTTCTCCTCTCCTCTCCAGGATCACTTTGAGTTGAAATTGAATTGACGGTAGTAAGGCCCCCATCTGTTATCAAACAGAACAGCCAGGAACCAATATTCTTTAAACAGTAACTTCTGTCTCTGTGACATCACATGTTGCTCTTCCCTGGTTTTGTAAGCACACAAAGGGATAGATCCACTGTGGTAGAATGAAGATGGACCCCTAAAAGATGTACAGAAAGCCCTGGTAGCACAGTGGTTAAAGCACATGGCTGCAAATCAGAAGTCCAAACTAACAGCCAACCACTCCATAGGGGAGAGATGTAGCAGTCTGCTTCCATAAAGGTTGTTGCTGTTGTTGCTATGTGCCGTCGAGTCAGACCCAACTCATAGTCTAGAGAGACCTTCCTTGGGTTTCCAAGGCAGTATCACTACGGAAGTAGATTGCGCCATCTTCCTTCCGAGGAGTGGCTGGTGGGTTTGAACAGCCAGCCTTCTGGTTAGCAGTCAAATGCCTTAGGTACTATGCTACCAGAGCTCACTCCATAAAGGTTACAGCCTTGGAAACCCTATGGGGCAGTTCTACTTTGTCCAATAAAGTCACTGTGAGTCAAAATTGACTCAAAAGCAATGGGTTTGGTTTTGGTTTATAGGTGTGGTAGGCCATGTTTGCCTGTCTGGGTAATTTGCATTATGATAAGGCCTTGGAAAGTGAATGACCATCATTAGAGATAAATTCCTAACAGTTAAAAGTATTTTAATCATTAATTGTCCATCAATCGAAGGTGAATTAGCTCAGGCTTTCACAATTTATGCAAGGCCACTTAATATCAGAAAAGAAAAAATACATAAAATATATTAAATTATACTGGCCTTGAATGGTTGGTTAGACAGATATGAATGATTCTTCATAATTACTCACTAACATGAGTTCACTCCTGGTCAGGGCTAAAGAAATATTGAAATTTTGCTGCTAATAACCAAACGTTGTTTGTCCTGGTTCAAAAGAATGAGCTATGTAGAAGTACTTGTAAACTGTAAAATGTTATATCAATATGATAAGTAAATTCTTCCCATCCATTTTTAGATTCATGGTATGGTAGAAAAATTATCCATCTTCTTTAATTCTTTAGCACATTAGACATTGATTGGCATTATTGTTGTTGTTGTTAGGTGCTGTCGAGTCATCTCCGACTCATAGTGAACCTATGTACAGCAGAACGAAACATGGCCCAGTCCTATGCCAGCTCCACAATCCTTGCTATACCTGAGCCCATCGTTGTAGCCACTGCGGCAATCCATTTCATTGAAGGCCTTCCCCTTTTTCATTGACCCTCCACTTTACCAAGCATGATATCCTTCTCCAGGGAGTGGGCCTTTCTGATAACATGACCAAAGTAGGTGAGACGAAGTCTGGCCATCCTTGCTTCCAAGGAGCTTTCTGGCTGCACTTCCACTTCATCGAGGACAGATTTGTTAATTCTTTTAGCAGTCCATGCTATTCTCAGCACTCTTCTTCAACACCACAACTCAAAATCATTGACTTTTCTTCAGTCTTCCTTATTCATTGTCCAGCTCTCACATGCATAAGAGGTGATTGAAAATACCATGGCTGGTGTCAAGCGCCCTTAGTCTTCAAGGAGATATCTTTGCCCTTCAGCAAATGAAAGAGGTCTTTTGCAGCATTTTGCCCAGTGTGATACACCATCTGATATCTTGACTGCTGCTTCCATTGGTGTTCACTGTAGAACCAAGTAATATGAAGTCTTTGACAACTTCAATCTTTTTTCCATTTATCGTGATGCTGCTTATTGGTCCAGTTGTGAGGGTATTTGTTTTCTTTATGTTGAGGTGTAATCCATACTGCAAACTGTATTCTTCAATCTTCATCAGTAAGTGCCTCAAATCATCCTCACTTTCAGCAAGGAAAGTTGTGTCATCAGCTTATCACAGGTTGTTAATGGGTCTTCCTTCAATCCTGATGCCACATTCTTCTTCATATAGTCCAGCTTCTTGGATTATTTGCTCAGCATATAGATTGAATAAGGATTGTGAAAGAATACAACCCTGACATACTCCCTTCTTGATTTTAAACTATGCAGTGCCCCTTGTTCTGTTTGAACAACTGCCTCCTGCTCTATGTACAAGTTCTTCATGAGTACAATTAAGTGTTCTGGAATTCTCATTCTTCTCAAAACTATTCATAATTTGTTATGATCCACACAATTGAATGCTTTTGCATAGTTAATACAAGTAAATATGTTTCTGGTATTTTTTGCTTTCAGTCAAGATCCATCTGACATCAGTAATGATATCCCTCCTTCCACATCCTCTTCTGAATCCCACTTGCATTTCTGGAAGTTCTCTGTTAATATATTCCTGCAACTGTTTTTTAATTATCTTCAGTATGATTTAACTTGCATGTGATATTAATGATATTGTTCGATAATTTTCACATTCTGTGGGATCAGTTTTCTTTGGAATGGGTACAAATATGGATCTCTTCTACTCAGTTGGCCAGGTACCTGTCTTCCAAATCTCTTGGCATAGCTGAGTGAGTGCCTCCAACATGGCATCCATTTGCTGAAACATCTCAATGGGTATTCCATCAATTCCTGGAGCCTTGGTCTTTGCCAATTCCTTCAGTGCAGCTTCAACTTCTTCGTTCAATAGCATTGGTTCTTGATCATATGTTACCTCCTGAAAAGGATGAACATCAACCAATTCATTTTGGTACAGTGACTCTGTGTATTCCTTCCACCTTTTTTTGACATTTCCTGCATCATTCAATATTTTGCCCATAGAATCTTTCAATATTGCAACTCAAGGCTTAAATGTTTTTCTTCAGTTCTTTCAGGTTAAGAAATGCCTAGCGTGTTCTTTCCTTTTGGTTTTCCAACTCCATGGTTTGCATATCTCATTATAATAATTGGACTTTTTCTTTTCAGGCTGCTCTTTGAAATCTTCTGTTCAGCTCTTTTATCTTGTCATTTCTTCCATTTGCTTTAGCTCCTCTTCATTCAAGGGCAAGTTTCAAAGTCTCTTCTGAAATTCATTTTTTACTTTTCTTCCTTTCTTGTTTTTTTAATGTCTTTTTGCTTTCTTCATGGATGATGTTCTTGATGTCATCCCACAATTTTGGTAATTAGCAATCAATACATAAAATCTATTCTTTAGATCATCTCTAAATACAGAAATATTCAAGGTTGTATTTTGGATCTCATGAAAGTTTTTTAATTGTCTTTCAACTTCAACTTGCATATGAGCAGTTGATGGTCTATTCCACAATCAGCTCCTGGCCTTGTTTTAGTTTAAGATACTGAGCTTTTCCAACACCCCTTGCTATAGATGTAGTCAATCTAATTCCTGTGTACTCCATCTGGTGAAGGCCACTTGTATAGCCACAAATTGTGTTGCTGAAAAAGGTATTTGCAATGAATAAGTCACTGGTCTTGCAAAATTCTATCATGCTATCTCCATCGTCATTTCTATCACCAAGGCCGTATTTTCCAACTACCAGTGATTCTTCTTTGTTTCTAACTTTTCATCCCAATCACCAGTAATAATCAGCACATTTTGATTGCACATTCTGGTCAATTTCAGACTGCAGGAGTTAGTAAAATGTTCAATTTCTTCATCTTTGGCTTTGGTGGTTGGTGCATAAATCTGAATAATAGTAGTAGGAACTGGCCTTCCTTGTAGGTGTATGGATATTATCTTATCACTGACAGCATTGTACTTCAGGATAGATCTTAAAACATTCTTTGTGATGATGAACACCAAACAATTCCCCTTCAATTTGTCATTCCCAGCATAGTAGATCATATAGTTGTTTGACTCAGAATGGCCAAAACCAGTCCATTTTACCTCACTAATGCCTAGGATATCAATCTTTACATGTTCCATTTCATTTTTTACAACTTCCAATTTTCCTAGATTCGTACTTTGTACATTCCATGTTCCGATTATTAATGGATGTTTGCAGCTGTTTCTTCTCATTTTAAGTCGTGCCACATCAGCAAATGGAGGTTCCAAAAGCTCTACTTTATCCATATCATTAAGGTCAGCTCTACTCTGATGAGGCAGCTCTTTCCCAGTCATATTATGAATGCCAACCTGACAGGTTCATCTTCCAACACTGTAACAAACAATGTTTCAGGGCTATTCATAAAGTTTTCTAATAATATATCAGACAGTGTTTCTCTACTATCTATATTAATTGTCATTGGACAGCCATTTTAAAAATATTTATTGAAGTGAATCAATGAAAGAGAAATAAGCATTGAATTATCTATCTAAGTAATAGTAACAAAGCAATGAGTACCTTGGCTATATCATCTTTACCATGTGGTGTTGAACTACATAATCTTGGAAGTTCTCTTCAGTTTTATGACTCTAGACTCCTCCAACCTTAGCTTCCATGTTAACCATCTACTCTTTATTTATATTTGTGATTGTGATGGCCCCTTTTCTTTTCAAGCAGCTTTCTGAAAATGCTTAACTGTCCGTATCTAGAGAGTATTTTCCACTGGTAACATTTAAGGTCAGCCTAAGGCATTTGACTGTTAACCAGAAGAAGACAGGGCAATCTACTTCCATAAAGATTTACTGCCTTGAAAACCCACTGGGGGTTGGTATGAATCAGAATCAACTCAATGACAATGAGTTTGGTGGTTTAGTTTATTTTCCTTATATGGAGCCCTGGTGGTACAGTGGTTAAAGTGCTTGGGTGCTAATCAAAAGGTCAGTAGTTCGAACTCACCAGCCACACCATAGGAGAAAGATGAGGCAGTCTTCTTTCATAGGATTTATAGCCTTGGAACCCTATGGGGCCATCCTACTCTGTCCTATAGGGTTGTTATGAGTCAGAATCAACTTGGTGGTAGTGGGTTTTGATTTGGTTTGGTAAGTGGATTTCCTCCAGAGAGTTAATCTTGTTCAACAGATAAAGATTTATAGAAATCTTTATCAATGGAGAAGTCAATTACTGACTCAAAAAACTACCCTTTCCTATTTCTATTATATTTCAAATCTCTTTCTATTCAACAAACATTTATTTAGGAATGATTGTGTACCAGGCGTTGTGCTAGGTACTGCCCCCTTGGTCAATAGCCTGTATTTGTTCTTGTATGGTGTATGCAAATTATAATTCTAAATTAATTTCCTGCCTGTCAATAAACAGTATGGGAAACTAAGCTTTAAAATGCTTTGTCAAATACATAGTTACTTTGCAGCAGCCTCATAAGGTGTGAGATTCAACAATCCCTGGAGATTAACACTCAAGTCACAGAAGCGGCACCACAGGTTTTTTTCTCTGCAATGTCCCATAATTCACCATGGCTACCAACTGTAACACCCATCTTTGCTACACATTATGCAGACAGTGTGCTAGACAGGGTGTGTGTAGCCAAAAAGAACCCTGGTCTTCAAGGACTTTATGACATTGTGAAGAAATCTGTATTTAGTCAAAACTCAGCTCTGCTGAAAATCAGGGAGCCACATGACATGACAAAGGTAAAGTGTTTGCATAGCTGTGGTCTGCAAAGAGAAAATGCACAACTGAAATCAAGAACAGTCGGAATCAGATAAAGAAGGAATTATCTGGTGTTAAGTCCTCTTGCCAGAGAAAAAACAGCAAGCAAGATGGATGATTGATTCTACAATTTACAAAGGGTCAAAGTGAGTCACAGAAATTTTACTTAGATTATCCCAAATGGCTATGCCACTATTTAGGTGTTGTGGAGTTTTGCACTTAAACAGGAATGTCAATAACCCATTGCCATTGAGCAGATTCCAATTCACTGAGACTCCCTGTGTGTCAGAGCAAAACTGCAGTCCATAGGGTTTTCAATGCCTATAATCTTATGGAAGGAGCTCTGGTAGCATAGTGCCTAAGTCACTTGACTGTGAACCAGAAGGCTGGTGGTTCAAACCCACCAGCCACTCCTCGGAAGGAAGGTGGGGCAATCTACTTCCATAGTGATACTTCCTCGGAAACCCAAGGAGGAGTCGCAATGAGTCAGGTCCGACTTGATGGCAAACAACAACAACAACATAATTTTATGGAAGTGTACTGTCTGTCAAGCCTCCGTAGACAACATAATGTAATGTAGGGGAGCTTGCATTATATTGACTCAATCCAATCTAGAACAGAAAGAACCTAGTCCTTTCTAATCTTTCAGAAGGAAAATATTTTGTACTATTACATTTCTAATGTCAGTAGTTAATGCCTCACTTTTTATCTTCTGACATGGAAAATTCTTTATTACTTACTGGGTATACTACTGATGAGGAAGAATATAATTAGGGAAGGAAAAGACGACATGAGCAAAGAAAAATGTGTCAAACATTAAAGAACAATATACCAGCTGGTTTTTCATAAAGGAATCTAGCCTGATAGCTGTAAAGCTACATGACCACAGTTACAGTTGTATAACAGTCAAATCCCATTAGTATGGAATTCAGCAAGTAAGAAAAATAAAATAAATTTTCAGCATAGGCATGAATAATCCAGTATGTCATTTTATCTTCACTATCACACAACACCTAATAAACCCTTCTTCAGCCAGGAAAGCTTTAAATAACACAAATTAATACTGAGAGGAAATAATTATTCTATTGTTTACTCTCCCCTCTTATTGGCAAACCAAGATCATTATTCATCTATTTTATTCTTTTTCTAGTCATGACATCTGAGGCTATACTTGTACAAGCAGACAGTTCTAAATATCTGTAGTCAAGACATTCAAAACCCTTTCTTGTCAGCTGTGAAATATTTTTGGCTTTGAAGAAGGCATTACTAAGCTCATCAAATATATGCAGCTAATATGGTTTTTACTTCAAAAGAAACATAACTTTCTCTAAAGTAAATGAATATGGGGATATAATAAATATTTCCAGAAGGGAGGAGTAAATGGGAAAAAGAGAGATAGAGGAAAAAAAGGAAGGAAGAAAATAATGTCATATAGGAATTAAGAGAATACAAGATGTCAAACCTTTTTTTTCCTCTTGGATTCTAATAAATTAGCCTTTCTCGTTTACTTTACTCATGCAAATGGTTGCCATGAATTTTCTACTTGCAATTGAAAGAAAAATCAGAAGGCACTCAAGCACTTTCACCCACTCACTCCTTCTGGGGAAGCCTTTTCTGAAGACAGGAAATATAATCTGGAGGCAGACAGCATACTAAAGAGTATAGAGATCAAATACTCTTTCTAATTCTATTCCTAATGGTCTGACTTTTAACTTCTCTTGATCCTTGTTTTCACATTTCTAACTGAACTTTGCGACAGCCTTCAACTAGCCTCCCAGGCTCCAAACGTTCTCTGCTTGTTGTCCTCCTCCATTTAGCAGCCAGTTATCTTTCTATAACATGAACTTACTCATGCTGCTACCGTGATTAAGACATTGCCTGCCTTCTCAAACAGCTGGGATAAAATCCAGTTCCTCAACAGTCTTGACAAGGCCCTTAGCAATCTAACCAACCCCTTGTTATGGATTGAATTGCTTCCACCAAAAATGTGTTGAAATCCTAACCTCTACACCAGTAAATATGACCTTTTGTGGAAAGAGGGGTATTCTTTTGTTAGGTTGATGAGGTCTCATTATAGTAGGGTGAGTTCTAAACCTAATTACTCCTAAGTTATAAAAGAGCAGAATACCCAGACACACACACACACACACACACACAGAGGAAAGGAAGACTGACAATGGAGACAGATACATCTACGAGTCCAGGAATGCCAAGGACTGCTAGCAGCTGCAGGCAGTCCTCCCGTAACAAATGAGATCTGTTCCTAACTGTGTCTTTAAGTGGAATTTGTAGGTGAGCTGGAACAGGTGCATACAGTTCTTATTTAGCCTTACTGTAGTGCAAGGAAAGCCTCCAAGACTTTTCAAGCCTTTAAAAGCTACAGGTGCAGCAAGTGAAGGTGATTGCGATGAAGAATTTGCTGCCAGGAGGGCAAGTTATATAACATTAAAGGGCAAATTGTCTGTAAGTCAGACGTTTGTTAATTCAGGGACTGCCTGAACTAGAAGCTGAGAAAATAGGTAAGGACAGCTCCCTAAAATCACACCCTGAACTCGAACTTCTAGCCTCTTCAACTGTGAGAAAATAAATTTCTGTTCTTTAAGCTACCCACTTGTGACATTTCTGCTGTGGCAGCGCTGGGTGACTAAGACACCCTTCTTCCCATCTTCACCTCCCACCTCTCCACTCCCCTTACCTTCACACCCACCTCACATACTCACTGTTCCCTGGACATAGAACATTGTTACTTTTATAGATACTGTTCCCATTGCCTGCAACATACCCTTTTTTTCCCCTTTTCCATATATCTGTCTGATAAAATCTCACCAGACACTCAACATCCTTTCAAACCCCAGATTTCTTCAGGGATGTCTTTGCCAAACTCCCAGACCAGTGTGCCCCCTCTTTGCTGTATTTTATAACACAGTGTATGTAAATGATTTGTTTCAGTCTGCTCCTCAGGATCTTGGATCCACAAAGATCTAAAAGTAAACAGGTTAATAAATGAAGATATATAGTTCTGGAAAAAAAAAAAAAAAAAAAAGAGCTGGAGATGAGTTTAAATAATTTCCTAGCATTGAACTTCTTAGGATTTCCAAGATGACGAAGTTTAAAGTGATAATTTTGCAGCTGGGGATATTTATATACAAGGTCCACATGGTCAGTCACTGGAGGTCAGGGGAGGTCTGTGCAGTACCTGCCAAGTCACAAAACCCATAAAATCACTTCCTGAGACATGAGCTCCTACAGGCCTGCAGGCTGGGGCTCCATACAAGTGTGAGCTGAGCACTGTCTGTACTTACTCTAGTTCTGCAATGTGGATTAAATCACAATATCAAACAATTAAGAACCGTCTTCCCTTACATTCTTAACTCACCAGCCCACCAAATGAATATCCTTTAGCCATACTCAGTTACAACAAGGATAATAAACTGGAAGATAGTGTAAGACAAAGTCTCCTATTCTCCTGTGAAGACATTGCCCCTTTAAGAAGAAAGAGAAAAAAAACTCAAAAATAATTGCAGAATAGATCTGTCTTAATGCTGTTGAAGGAGCTCTGGTGGCGAAGTGCCCAAGGCATTTGACTGCTAACCAGAAGGCTGGCAGTTCAAACCCACCAGCCACTCCTTGGAAGGAAGATGGGGCAATCTACTTCTGTAGTGATATCGCCTCAGAAACCCAAGGAGGGGTCGCTATGAGTCAGGGCCGACTTGATGGTACATAACAACAACAACAACAACGTTGTTGATTGTAGCCCATTATCTGAGAGCCCCAGAGAGCAGTGTGTGCTTCTGATGAGGCCCTGATTGGAGGAGAGTGCTATACAATAAATGAGGTCTGAGGGCTTTGGGAAAACAGCAGATTACTGATACATAGTGTTCACCAAAAACAAGGAAGAGGCAAAGCAGATCAAGACAATCAGCAGGTGGAAAGAAAACAGAATAAAGACCAGTAGGTGGAAAAAGAAAGGACCACTTTAATGAATGAGGGCATTCATTTAAGACCAACATTCACTCACGGTGATTCGCAACGAGGCAAAACATAGGCAAGCCCACATGAAATTGATTACCTCCATCCTGCCATTTCTGTGAGAGAAGCATCCGACCCATCTTTGCCGATTACAACAACTACCACTTAAGGTCAAGGGAAATCATATAAGGATTCTTTTAAATGAGACAATGTATGTGAAAGCACCTGACACTCAGTAGTAAATGGGGCTACTGACAGAATGTTAGTCTTCCATTTCCTCCCCTGCATGTTATTTGAAAAAAAGTAGCTTCAAAGTCAACAAGTAAGCAGTTGATGGGTAAGAAATGCTCTTACTCCATCGATATTAAATTTCATGGTTGGTGAGAAATCCAAGTTTTCAAAGTAATTAGTTCACAGAAGGACTACATGTGTGGTCCTTTCCTACCATTACTTGGGCACTTGTCTGGCCTTGTCCTTGGCTCTTCCTTAGTACTGACAGCCGACAGCCACTGCCTCTCTGTGAAGCCAGAGGCTAAGTGGGCACGTCCATCCACTTGGCAAACGTGGTGTTTCCCTTGGGTGTCAGCCAACCAAAACATGCCATTAATTGAAGCCATCAGCCAAAGCCTTTCCAGTGTCTTGGCCCTTATCCCACATGTCTTCTCATCCCTGCTTTAATATCTGGGTGTGAAAGGAAAACATCATTTACCTCATGTTCTACCTGTGATTTCATTTGAGCTTTCTTTCCCACAAGCAGTAACCATGTAGCTAAGATTTAGATGACCCTAGTCACAATC
>NW_006921769.1:2735509-2738020 GCF_000298275.1 Orycteropus afer afer
CCCACATGTTACAGAGCAGAACTGTTCCATGGTGTTTTCTTGGCTGTGTTCTTTATAGAAGCAGATTGTCAGTCCTTTTTTTCATGGCACTTCTGGGTAGGTTTGAACTGCCAGCCTTTAGATTAGAAGTCTAGTGCAAACTGTTTGTGCCACCTAGGACTTTAACTCTGATAGAGTATTTCTTATGTCTCCTTCCAAGGTAATTTCATACTTAGTGTTCATGTGTCTTATGCTAAGCTGTTTTTCGTTGTTGTTAGGTGCTATTGGGTCATTTCTGATTCATAGTGACCAGTGAAACTTTGCCCAGTCTTGTGCCATCCTCACAATCATTGCTATGTTTGAACCCATTGTTGCAGCCAGTGTGTCAATCCATCTCATTGGAGGGCTTGCTCTTTTTTGCTGACCCTTTGCTTTACCAAGCAGGCTGTCCTTCTCCAGGGTCTGGACCCTCCTGAAAATATGTCCAAAGGACATGAGACAAGGCCTCTATATGCTCACTTCTAAGGAGAATTCTAGCTATACTTATTCCAAGACAGATTTGCTCATTCTTCTGGCAGTCCATGGTATATTTCATATTCTTTGCCATCACCATAATTCAAAGGCATCAATTCTTCTTCTATCTTCATTGTCCAGCTTTCCCATGCATATGAGTCTATTGAAAATATTATGGCTTGGGTCAGGCGCACCTTAGTCTTCAAAGTGAGATCTTTGCTTTTTAACATTTTAAAAAGATCTTTTGCAGCAGACTTGCCCAATGCAATATGCCATTTGATTTCTTGACTGCTGCTTCCATGGGCATTGATTGTGAATCTAAGGAAAATGAAATCCTTGACAATTTCAGTATTTTATCCATTTATCATGATGTTAATTATTGGTCCAGTTGTGAGGATTTGTTTTTCTTTCATCATATGCTGAACACTTTATTATTGGCTTACAGGATGCAAATGTAAGGAACGCATTCTTTTTGAAACACTGCCGATGGCAAAACTCTTAAAAACCAAACACTGTGACACGTTCTTAAATAACTTGCCATCATGTCAACTGTTGCATTCAGTATAACATAACACCTACACATTCATTAAGCCTACATTTTGCAATGAAGGTACATATGTTTTGCTTCTCCAAATGCCTGAAAGCCAGGTGGAATGAGTCAATCACATTGGTGATACTGAGCACTGAATTCTAGCTCAATATTTTACTTAGTCTGGCTACTAGATGGAACACTGAATTGTCAATATGCCCTTTGATTTTTGTTTCCTTTATGTTGAGGTGTAATCCATGCTGAAGGCTGGAGTCCCGATCTTTATCAGTAAGTGCTTCAAGTCCTCTTCATTTTCAGCAAGGTTGTGTCATCTACATATCACAGGTTGTTAATGAGTCTTCCTCTAATCCTGATGCCGTGTTCTTCTACATAGTCTAGCTTCTCAGATTATTCACTCAGCACACAGATTGAACAATGTGATGAGAGGATACAACCCTGGCACACACTTGTCTTGATTTTAAAACACACAGTGTCCCCTTGTTCTGTTCAAACAACTGCCTTTTGGACTACGTACAGTTTCCACTTGAGCATAATGAAATGTTTCGGAATTCACATTCTTCACAATGTTACCTATAATGATTTATATATAATCTGTTTTTACCTCCTGGGAATATGTCAAATTGTGCAGAAGTTAAAAATTGTACTAAAATTTTAGAGGTCATCATAAAGCCACCATGCCTAGTTGTATAGGTTGTACCCTACACAAGGACACCTGATAAAGGGACTAATGAGGCTATGACCCAGCCCTTTATCAAGTAATGCCCAGAGGAGGCACCTTGTTCTAATTCAAGCAAAGGAATCATATGGGGCAAATTAACCTGGTCATGTCAATATTAATGTTAAGAAGAATCAAGTGAACGTAAGAAGTTAGGTATTATGTAGCTGAATAGATAATCCCAATAATAATATCAATGAACTTTAGAACATTCTTCCACTTTATCCCCATGGAAATTCATTTCATTCATTTACCAGTTTGGAAAAATAATCTATTCCATTGCTTGTTTCTGGACATAAAAGCTGAAATGATATAAATAGAAAAATCCTTCCATACCAAGCAATTTAAGTCTGAAGTGTAAATACCTAAAGGTAAAGGGGGGGGAGGGGGACACACTGCCATCCAGTCAATTCTGTCTCATAGCAACAGAGTACAACTGCTCCATAGGGTTTCCAATGCTGTAAATCTTAAATGGACCGCCTTATCTTTCCCCCACAGAGCAGCTGGTGAGTTTGAACTGCTTAACTTTTAGTTAGTAGCCCAACGCTTTAATCACTATTCTGCCAGATGTCCTCAAAGGTAGAAAAGCACTACCAAAATTTTCTCTGTAAAGGACAAAATTAATTATGAAAAATGATTAGGGACATAAGATGAGTTCATGTCATTACAAATAACGTAATATAAAATGAAGAGCTCTGGTAGCGTAGTCCCTAAGGCATTTGACTGCTAACCAGAAGGCTGGCAGTTCAAACCT
>NW_006921769.1:2739853-2740938 GCF_000298275.1 Orycteropus afer afer
CATAGTGGCTAAAGCACTTGACTGCTAACCAGAAGGCTGGCGGTTCAAACCCACCAGCCACTCCTCGGAAGGAAGGTTGGGCAATCCTACTTCCGATACTGCCTAGGAAACCCAAGGAGGGGTAGCTATGAGTGGGGGGGCCGACTCGACGGCACACAACAACAACAACCCAAGCCATGGGGTTTTCAATTGTCTCATTTACATATGAGAGCTGGACAATGAATAAGAAAGAAAAAAAAAAGTTGATGCTTTTGAGTTGTGGTGTTGGCGAAGAATACTGAAAGATCATGAAAAACGAACAAATCTGTCCTGGAAAAAGTGCGGCCGGAATGCTCTTCGGAAGTGAGAATGGTCAGATTTTGTCTCACCTACTTTGGTCATGTTGTTAGAAGGGACAATTCCCTGGGGAAAGACATCATGCTTGGTAAAGAGGAGGGTCAGCGAAAAAGAGGAAGACCTTCAACAAGATGGATTGACACAGTGGCTGCAATGATGGACTGAAGCATGGCAAGGACTGTGAGGCTCGTGCAGGACAGGGCAGTGTTTTGTTCTGTTTTCACACAAGGTCGCTATGGGTCGGCCCCAAATTGACAGCACCTAACAACAACAACAACGTTAAACTCCTTAAGAAAACAGAAAATCTTCATGATTTCAGGGTAGGCAAAGATTTCCTATATAAAACAAAATGTATATATCATAAAAGAAAAATCGATAAGTGGGACTTTATAAATTAAAAAATACAAGTTGTTTGAAAGACGTTATTAAGAAAATGAAAAGATACACCAGAGAATGGGAAAAAAATACTTCCAGTACAAACAACTGACAAAGGATTTATATCCAGAATATATGAAGATTGTGTATCGAAGTAAAACGAAACCCTTGACAACTTCAATTTATCATGATATGACTTAGCTGTGAGGACTTTTGTTCTATGTTGAAATGTAATCCATAACGAAGGCTGTAGTATTTGATCTTCATCAGTCCTTGCTTCAAGTCCTCTTCACTTTCAGCGAGCAAAGGTGTGTCATCTACATATTGCAGATGGTTAATGAGTCTTCCTCCAATCCTGATGCCTCATTCTTCTT
>NW_006921769.1:2742058-2744227 GCF_000298275.1 Orycteropus afer afer
GAAATGGAGGCAGCTTTCACTCACCAGCTCTGACACGAAAACTGTAAGCCAGTTTAGGAATCCACTGTCTGGACCAACATCTGTTCTGCATTCTCCGGGAAGAGGGTCAGGAACTTGGAGCAGCTGGATGGACACCATGAAAAGAATGTCCCCAGCTCTGCTGCTTTCTAGGGGCAATGGGGAAGATAAAATAGGCCAGCCAGATGGCTACAACTCATTACTGCCTGGCAGAATTCAGGGTGAAATGAGAGTAAATTAATCAGCATTCTGCAAGAGTGAATGGCAAGGGGAGATGCGTATTGATGCTATTTTGGTGCAAGTCAAATTAAACCTGTAGAACTGACAACACACATTAATCTCCCTATTGCCTCCAGTGGAGATGCAAATTAGTTCCTAGTTTCTTTATATAAACAGCTGTTATTTCCCTGTTACTATCTTGGCAAAAAAAGTCTAGTGATGGCCTGAGAGGTTAGCCCTGGTGATTTGACTTGTGCATTATACTTACTCTGCTAATGAGAGAAGTTAGCCTCTCTTGTAGCAATGAATCTCTAACCTGCAGCTCTCTAACGGAAAGCAGGGCTCGAGCAAACCCATAGATTTGTCAGCAGTCTGGAGACACACAGGCTTAAATGAGCACTCTGAATTTACTGTTCAGATATTGCAGAAATCAACAAGGAAATTTTTTTTTTTTCCCCCGAAAAAAAAAGGAAAAAAAAAAAAGGGGAATTTTTTAAAAAAAGCATTCCAATTTGCATTTCAAAGGCCAATGATAATTCTGTGTAATGGCATTACATTGGATTATCTTCTCTGGAACATGTATTCAGGAATAATACCATACTGTAGAAAAAGGTTGGCTCCTAATTTTAAAACAATCAAATTAATTGATGGTATCTAAACTAAATTTAATTCTTGCTGGGTTGAAGATCTTCTCTAACATATTGCCTGGAGCTCTGGAATCACTTTCACCACCATTTTAATCTGTAGTAGATACCCCTCTGGTGAGGCCCACTAAATTAGAAATGCCTTCCAGAGCCTCCAAAGAGTCAGAGACCAATTCTAACCAAGGGCTTAGCATCCTCATGAAATTATGGCAAAATATATAAATTAGGAAATTTAGAAATCAAAAAGTGGAATGCAAGTCTCTTTGGTTTTTCTTTCAGGCTTCATTGTTCTGGAAAATTTCTCAATGTGTCCGGCAGCAGATACAGCTTTTGGGGTTCTGAAGCTACTACAGTTTGTGGGGGCAGGGTGCTAGTTAAGACAAAATTCTGTATGAAAGTGAATATTTTCTTAGAATGACAAAGAACTAACAAATTACAAATTTTAAAAACCTAATAAATCAACAAGAAGTTTTATATCCCAAAGCTTCTGTCAATCTTTCTGTTTTGGGTTTTCACCTCCATTAGGAAATTTCCTTCTCATATTTGAGTTTTCATATAATATCTTGAAAAACACACAGAATTAATCTGAAATTAAGGCATTCACAAGAGGAGTTCAAATATATTTTAAGTTGGTATGGTGTATTGAACCACTCAATTGTATTGTCAAATTCGTATCACATATATTGAATTCTCATAGATATGTACAGCTTTGCTATTGGGATCCCTGTTTCTTCAGACCCCTGCTCTGTCAAATGTTAACTTTGCATGCTCTTTATGGGAAGTCATAAAACAGCAGTATCACACAGATACAGTCACGGTTTGTATTACAACTGCTACCAGTTTTTGTCCTTAAACAGAGGATTACTGACATATTCTCTTTTATTCAGTTTACACAAAAATGTATACCTTGTCTGTCTTAATTACCTACCGCTGCTATAACAGAAATACCACACGTGGGTGGCTTTAACAAAAAGAAATTTATTTTCTCACAGTTTTGGAGACTAGAAGTCTGAATTCAGGGTGCCAGCTCTAGATTCAGAAGGCTTTCTTTCTCTGTTGGCTCTAGAAAAAAACAAACCAAACTCACTGCCATTGAGTTGGATCCGACTCATAGCGACCCCTTCTTGAGTTTCCGAGGTGGTATCACTATGGAGGTAGATTGCCCAACCTTCCTTCCAATGAGTGGCTGATGGGTTTGAACCGCCAGCCTTCTGGTTAGCAGTCAAGTGCCTTAGGTCAGCTCTGGGGAAGGCCTCTTTCCTTGGTGTCTTGGTCTTCATGTGGCTTG
>NW_006921769.1:2744773-2746377 GCF_000298275.1 Orycteropus afer afer
CCAGTCCCAAAAATGCCCATACCCCTCCCACATTCCCCAACATGAGAAGTGTGACAGAAGGGAAGATGGAACAGAAAGAAACAGAATTAGTTAACAGAAATTAATCAATTTCGGTTAATATGTCTCACTTTTGCAAGCTTTACAAGAACTATGACCAGATTTACCTATTTCCTACATCCCTCCCTGGTCCTCCATAAAAATGAAGGGCCCTGAATGTAAACTTCATTAGCTTCATTTTAAATTAGGCTCTGTTCTTATTTCTTCTTTCATAAACAATGTTGATTGACCAAAGGGAATGGAATCAAGTAGACCTTCCATCTCTGTTAATCTAAATAAATCCAAACAACATGTAACTTTTTGGTACCTCAGACTGCCCTCATCTCCCTGGGGACACTTACATTGTTCCTACAGAACTACCCATTGCTATCACAGCTTATTGCTAATGACCAGAGATACTTAATCTTTACTGGCACTGCAGATAGGATGAGATTAGGAGGAATCTGTGTTCAAGATGGGCATGTTCCAAATACCATTTTCTGATAAACAAAATAACTTCACAAAGTGGGATGATATAACTCTTGGGAAATTTTGTGAATAATGAGGCAGAGTTGATGCTTCTTGAATTGTTGGGGCCAGATAAGCCTAATAAAACAGAAGAAAAAAGAAAAGAAAAAAAAAACAAAAAAAAAAACCCTATACTTTCTCAGTATAATTTGTTCCCTATCCACTTATTTCCAATAATCCCTAACTTGTATGTCAATAGTTAGGAGTAGGTTTTATGTTGAGAACACCTGAACAAATCTTCTTACATAGTGCCTTATACTCAAAATCATATTCTACAAACTCTAATCTAATCACTTGACTAAAAGGAGTCATTCAGTTTGGGAAAGGGTACTCGCTGTACCCCTTTTGGAAATTCACAATGCACCAAACTAAAGGCACTATGAAATCTTGCAATAAAGGCATCTCCTTACTCCACCATTCTCTACATTTATTTAATCATTTTCTAAACAATGTTTAATAAAATCTAGTGGAATTTGTGTTTCACAGATGACACTTTGAACACATCTTCCTGGCCCATTGTCAGTGTTGTTGAGTTTCTAGATCAGTGTTTATTGCATAAATGTATTTTCTACCACGTTTCCCTTTCCTCAGTGTGCATCAACAGGCCTCCTTACTCATCTTCTGTCATGCCAAAAAAAAACACTCCCAACTAAGGAATTCAATTTAATAGTTGCTATTAGCCCTGGTAAGGAGCTCTGGTGGCATAGTACCTAAGGCATTTGACTGCTAACCAGAAGGCTGGTGGTTCAAACCCACCAGTCACTCCATGGAAGGAAGACTGGGCAATCTACTTCCATAAAGATTTACAGCCTTGGAAACTGCCTTGGGACTCGCTATGAGTTGGAATTGACTCGATGGCAGTGGGTTTGGTTTTTCTGATATTCCTTCAGCCTAGAACTGTTCTCCCCAAAATGCACATGGCTATTTGTTATGGATTGAATTGTGCCTCCACAGCCCAAAATATGTGTAGTAATTCCTAACCTTTATGGTTAGAAACTCTGGTGGCATAGTGCCTAAGCCATTTGACTGCTAACAGGAAG
>NW_006921769.1:2751282-2752636 GCF_000298275.1 Orycteropus afer afer
GGATGTCAGAAGAGACTTTGAAACTTGCTCTAGAACATAGAGTAGCTAAAGCAAATGGAAGAGATGATGAAGTAAAAGAGCTGAACAGAAGATTTCAAAGGGCAGCTCAAGAAGACAAAGTAAAGTGTTATAATAAAATGTGCAATGACCATAAAGGATTTTCTCACCATACACAAAGGAAAGAATATACTTGGAATTTCTCAAGAGGAAAGAAACAAGGAAAAATTTCAAGCCTTGTGTTGCAATACTGAAGGACTCCATGGGCAAAATATTGAATGATACAAGAAGTATCAAAAGAAGATAGGCACAGAGTCACTGTACCAAAAATAATTGGTCAATATTCAAGCATTTCAGGAGTTAGCTAGGAATAAGAACCATTGGTATTAAAGGAAGAACTCCAAGCTACACTGTAGGCACTGGCAAAAAGCAAGCCTCCAGGAATTGATGGAATATCCATTGAGATGTTTCAACAAATGGATGCAGTGCTGGAGACACTTACTTGTTTTTGCCAGGAAATTTGGAAGACAGCTACCTGGCCAACAGACTGGAAGAGATTCATATTTGTACCAATTCCAAAGGATGGTGATCCAACAGAATTTGGAAATTATATATCATTAGTATCACAAACAAGCAGAATTTTCTATACCAAAACCAAAAAACCAAACTCACTGCCCTAGAGTTGATTGCAACTCATAGCGACCCCCTTTGGGTTTCTGAGGCAGTAAATCTTTACGAAAGTAGATTGCCAGTCTTCCTTCTGTGGAGTGGCTGGTGGGTTTGAACTGCCAATCTTCTGGTTAGAAGTCAAGTGCCTTAGGCACTATGCCACCAGAGCTCCTTAAATATTATATAGAAAATTCAAAACTGTTGCAGTAGTACTTCAACAAGGAACTTCAGAAATTCAAGCTGTATTTAGAACAGGACATGGGATGGGCGATATTATTGTTTACGTCAGTGGGATCTTGGCTGAAAGCAGAGAAAGCAGAAAGATATTTACTTGTATTTGATTGACTATGCAGACATTTGACTATGTGGATCATAATGAATTATGGATGATATCTCAAAGAATGGAAATTCCAGAACATTCAATTATGCTCACTGATCTATAAATTCAGTGTAATACCAATCAAATGCCCAGCATGCCCTTTTACAGAAATTAAAAAGCTGATTCTAAAACGCATATAGGATAGAGTGTTACCTATAATAGCCAAAATAACTGAAAAAAAAAAAAAGGACAAAGTTGTAGGTCTAACTGTACCTGATTTTAAAACTTATTTTAAAGCTAATCAAGTCAGAGTGCAATTGTAAGATTTTAAAAATAAATCAGTGGAACAGCATAGAGAGCAGAAATAGA
>NW_006921769.1:2755109-2768185 GCF_000298275.1 Orycteropus afer afer
TAGTGATACTGCCTCGGAAACCCAAGGAGGGGTCGCTATGAGTCGGGGCCGACTCGACGGCAAAAAACAACAACAACAACAAGCTTATTATATGTCAATAATAACCCAAAAGTACCATTTACAAATAATAAAAGCGAATCTTTAAGTCACCTCACAAGATCATGCTCTCTTAAAACTCTCCATGTGAATCAATGACCTCAGATACAATGAATAACACCACTTACCACACTCTCCTTCTTGAAACCTTCTTTTACTACTATTTATTTCCCTACCATTGCTTCCTCCGGTTTCCGCTCCAGCCCCTCAAGAGTCTCCCTTCTCAGTTTTCTTCCCTGGTTTTCATCCTTCCTCCTGTACCTTAAATGAGAAGCTTCCTGGGTCTGAAGCTGGTTTCTCTTTTATTCCCATGCACACTCCTTCCTGAGCAATCTCTCCATTCCACCAACCACAACCACCAACTCCCAAATCTACATCAACAACAGTGCCTTCTCTGCTGAACTCCATATTTCCACCGATTCCCATTGAACATCTCTACACCTTCCCCCATTTAAACTTATCACCCAGCCTGTGTTCAGGCCTTAGTTTGTAGCACCACCCTCTTCCCAGTCACACAAGTTGGACGTAGCATAGTGTATGAGAGCACAGGCTCTGGATTTGAGTCCTAGCTTTGTCACTTATGAGATGTTGTCTTGGGTAAGTTATTTATCCTCTCTGTGCCATGTTCCTTCATCTGCATGATGAGTTTCTTCCTCACGAGTTGCTGTGGGGATTAAATAAGATGCTAAACATGAAGTGTGTACACCTTGGCAATGCCTAACATAGACAGCCAGAAGAATGAACAAATCTGCCTTAGAAGTACAGAAGGAATGCTCCTTATGAGAAAGAATGGCCAGACATCGCCTCATGTATTTTGGTCCTATTGTCAGAAGGGACCAGTCACTGGAAAAGGATATCATGCCTGGTAAAGCAGAGGGTCAGTGAAAACGAGGAAGACCCTCAGTGAGATGGATGACACAGTAGCTGACAACGGGCTCGAGCAGAGCAAGGACTGTGGGGATGGCACGGGACCAGGAAGTGCTTCATTCTGTTGCACACGGGGCTGCCATGAGATGGAGCCCACTTGATGGCACCTAAGAACCACCACCACCACCTGGGTCTGATGATTTACCCAGGACTGTTCATTTCCTCTCTGCAACCTCCCTGTCTCCTTTTTTCCCTTCCCTCTGCTGGCGTGCTGCCTAAGGCATTTGACTACTACCCAGAAGGCTAGCAGTTCAAACCCAACAGCCACTCCTCGGACGGAAGATTGGGCAATCTACTTCTGTAGAAACACCGCCTCAGAAACCCAAGGAGGGGTCACTATCAGTCAGATCTGACTCAATGGCAGTGAGTTTGTTTTTTTGTTCTGCTGTCCCGTAGCTCAGACTCATTATATCTTGTTATCATACTTAGCCTACTCACTGCCCTCTTTTCAGTCTACTCTTTAAAATGCTACCTAAGTACTTCCCAAAACCCAGGTCAGATTCATACACCTTCATGATCAAAAGCCTTTGATTGGTCCTGGTCTGGATAGCATAATCCTTAGCAGGGAGTTCAAGAGTCCATAAGCTTTGACACCACCTTGCTCTTTCAGCTTCAACTATTAAGACAATCCCTGCCCTGGGTCCATATCATTCGTCTATCATCCACCAAAACCCTGCCTTGCCCTGTTGTTGTTGTTACGTGCCTCCAAGTAGGACCTGACTCACAGCAACCCCTCCTTGGGTTTCCGAGGCAGTATCACTACAGAAGTAGATTGCCCAACCTTCCTTCCGAGGAGTGCCTGGTGGGTTTGAACCACCAGCCTTCTGTTTAGCAGTCAAATGCCTTAGGCACTACGCTACCAGAGCTCCTTAAGGAGCTTTGCCCTACTTCCCTGTATCTGTTTAAGAACAGCATTGTTTAAGAACCCTCCCCCAGGCTCAGCTCAAATGCTGAACTCAACCTAATTCCTTAATTGGTATTAATCAATCTCTCTTCAGTGCATCCATTGCACCTTGGTTATATTTCAATTTGGGTGTTGACAATATCGTCATTTATGTATTTGCCTGCTCCTCATGCAGGGGCTGCCTTAACTTACCTTTGTCTAGGCATTCAACGAAGGCCTGCTGAATAGAATGAAAATGGGAAGGAGGAATATGACAATCTGCCTAACAGCTGCCTAAAGTCTCCCTGGTAATGTCACCTGCCCATGGAGTTTCTTTGGAGATTGACACTTTACAAATTAGTAGCCTATTCAAGCTGAAAGAGCACCAGAGAGCCACCTCAATGGAAAGCACACAAGAGTTTAGCAGCAGTACCACTCGTAGGTTTGTGGAGGAGAAGAGAAGCAAACCACGTGCAGCCAATGCAGACTTCATCTTGGGTGTTCCACATGCTTCTTTCCGAAATTAAGATGTCTCTCTTCTGAGAGGAAAGCTGTTCACTGCTCACTGCTCAGGAAGTCAGTCAAGCATCCCAGAGACCCTCTCCAGTATTACTTTATAAATTAGTGTGCAGACTTTACAGCTGATACCACGACTCTGCTTGGCCACATATAACCCCTGGTGGAAGAATTTGGGATGCACTGACAGCAGCTTATCATTAATGGACTCCCCCAGCCCACTGACCACAGCACCTGTCCAGTAGGGTGGGGAGACAAGGTTAGAACATGAAAAGAAATGAACTAGTGAGGTGGCTGCCAATTGCCAGCAAAATTTCCAGATTCTCCAGGGGACAGTTCCAACATAGAAATGACCCTTCTGGGCAAGTTTAGTTTAGTAGCCCAATTTCTTTGGAAACTTGTCCATAAAGTAGACAATGGCAAGCCTAGATAAATGTCAACATAGTGTTTACTGTCCTTTCTTCTCCTAGAAATTTTGGGGGGACCACACAACATATATCACTACCATTCATGGTGGAATTCTGCCCTGAGCAGCTAAGCAATTGCCTTCAGGGTGTGACCTGTTTCCAGTATGTCAGGAGAAGTTTTAAAGAAGGTCTCTAGCTTTTGGCAATCTGGACCCTGCATTTGGCCGAGGCTTCATATCAGTGGCCTACCATCTTGCCTGCCAATCTTGGGATTACTCCTGGACTTGAACCAGTGGTCTACTGTGTTTGCCTCTTGATCTTGGGACTGTGCCCTTTTACCTGTCTATCTTGGGTTCGTCTGCCTCAGCAGCCAGCAGCTGCATGAGTCACAAAAAGCCTCCAGCTCTAGTGGGCCTGAAGCAGTAGGCTGAGCTGAAGCCCAAGGTTGAGAGGCCTTCACCCAGCCTCTAGAACCAGCACTTTGAACTCGGACTTCTAGCCTCCTAAACAGTAAGAGAACAAATTCCTGTTAGTTAAAGCCACCCACTTGTGGTATTTCTATTATAGCAGCACTAAAGAACCAAAACAGGGACTGACGCATCAAGGGGAGAAGGCAAAGGGCTGTGTTACTTCCATTCACCCACTGTCACGTGTGGCCATTATTTGTTTCTCTAACCACTCTTAGAGAGCAGGGACTGTGGCCTACTTTACTCTGTGTATCCTGTTGCCTAGTCATGTGGTTGAGTTCTACAACTATCAAGTGAAATCTTGCTACAACAAGGATGAAGCTTAAAAACATTATGCTGAGTGGAGGAATTTAGTCACAAAAGGACAAATACTGTATGATCTCACTTACATGAAACAGACAAATGTATAGAGTCCAGAGTTTATTAGTGGTTACCAAGGGTAGGAGAGAGGGGAAAAGCAGGAGCCTTAGCTTTGTGAGGCCTGAGTTTCCAGTTACTGTTAATGGTGGTGGAATGATATGGAAAGAGATAGTGGTGATGGTTGCACAGTATGATGAACATAACCAGTGTCACTGAATTGTATATCTAAAATATGTTGATTTCACCAATGTTTTGTTATATATTTTTTGCCACAATAAAATAGCAATAAATAAATAAAAACAAAGAATAAAAAAAGAGGTTGTTTTCTAGACACAAGCATATAAGTACCTAACATGGCCTATAAATAATTTTAGAAAATGTAGGAAAATTCTTCCTACATTTGGAAATATAAAACCAAAAACTCACTGCTGTCGAGGTGACTCATAGTGACCCCTCCTTGGGTTTCCAAGGCGGTATCTCTACGGAAGTAGATTGCCCAACCTTCCTTCCAAGGAGTGGTTGGTGGGTTTGCACTGCCAGCCTTCTGGTTAGCAGTCAAATTGCTTAGGCACTACTCCACCACAGCTCCTTTTGAAAATATACAGAAGAATATATGTAACAGTGGGGAATGCTTGAAGTCTGGTACTTTTTACTCCAGTTACACTGGATACAGAGAAATCTAGGCCTCCAGGTTTCATTCTCACCCCTGCCAGATAAACACTCATCTCTGGAATGGCTTAGGAGATTCACGTCTCTACCCTTTGTAGGTGAGTTACAGAATAACCCGCCACCAATCCTCTCAGAATTCACAGGGCTGTTTAAATAGAACAAAGTCCACACAAAGTTACACTGAGATGTGCCGAGCAAAGGCCAGAGCCCCACGAGAAAACAAGTGCAGACTCAGAGCAGAGCTGACCTGTCTGGAGTGTGGACCTCACTACCCTGGCAGGGTCCATGGGAGTGGCAATGAGCGCGGTGCTGTCAGCATTCATGAGAGAGCTCCCTGGCTGGCTCCTGTTCTCTGGGGTCTTCCTGCCTGTGACTTTACTGCTGCTCCTCCTCATTGCTTACTTCAGAATCAAACTGATTGAGGGTAAGTGTGAAGCTGTACAAGCAAAGTGTTAAGTCCTTTTCCTTGGCACACCTTTGAGACAAGCCAATATAACTGTCAGTTGTTCTGGGAGGGCCTGGAGAAACACATCTTTTTTGTTTGAAGGTACTTTTCAATAAACCCTCTCTGGAGATATCTTTATTGGTGACTGTGGCAGAATTTGATCTTTTCAGCAGCATAGATTGTGTGACAGAATGGGAAGGACTGCCATAGGGACCCATTAACTTCTTTCTCCTCCACTGAACTTCTCTGAAGGAAGTGTTTCAAATGCTGTTCTATCATGGTGTTTGGCCAATGTCAAGTCCTAATAGACGTTTGATGACTTGGTGTAAATTTCCATGATAGTGTAGTCTTAGGATGTAAAAGAAAATTTTTTGAAGCTTAAGGTGATTTAGATATGGGCATTTGGACCCTAGATTGAGACTGCTTATTCTACTGTAAGTGAAATGACTGAAACTGGATTGTGACTTGATAGACTATGTGTTAATACTGTACCCAGTATACATTAGAATAACATCATAGAGTTTAAAAACCATTTTAGAAATATCAACAAGAACTAGTAATATTTCTTAAGTTGGATGATGTTGCTTTCAAATGTTTTTTTTTTTTAATTGAAAACCCCGCCTCTTCTACAAGAACTTGCCTAGTCCAAGCTGTGCTTTCCTGTATATCACTATATAATGTACATATACCATATAAAATATAGCATCTATAATGTATAACATATATAACTATGTATGTTCAGAATCTTAAATTACCAATGTTATAACATACAGGCTAACATCGAAGAGAAGTACAATTGTGAATACTTATTTTGAAATAAGATTAAAAATATAAAGAAATCCTAGAGGACACCGAGAACATTATGGAATTGTAAGTTTCACACCATAAATGTTCCCCTAGCCTTCCATTTTCTGCGTGTCTCATTTTTTAAACAACTCTCTTGTTACATGGCCCAGTCTGTCTCTCTCTCTAGGACTCATGTGATAAATCCTCTTCTTTATTAAGTTGCTTTATCCTCCACTCCTCCAAGACCAGTCTGCCTGATGTTCTGCCACCAGCCATTCATTATCCTTAAGCCTTGGAGAAGAGCATCTGAAAAAGGAAGAGAATATTAGAAATTGCCAAAACCCTAACTACATCTCCCCTTTAGAGTCTTCCAAATCTGTTTAATGCCCAATCCCTGCAAACATTTCCATTTAGAAGATCTTTCAAAGCTATTGCAATTGCCACTGTCAGTCACATGCACCCCAGGCTCTCATGGACACTGACTACCCTGCGGAACAGGAACAAGAAGTTAATATCATTGCTGGGCACCAAGGTTTCATCTCTGCCTGCCTCTTTGGCTAGATAACATTTTCAGTATTTCAAATAGTAATAAACATTAAATAACGCAAACAACAGGCCAGTAATTGCCTCATGGATTTCAAGGTGTCTTACTGGCCTCTACTTAACAGTTAAGACAGGTGAGATAATTCAGCAGGACAATTGGTATTTGAGACAGGCTCTGCAAAAGGAGATAAATCTTTGTTTTATAGCTTTACTTATCCTGGGTGACGAATATCTATAATATGTAAAATTTATGGGAAAATGATACTCTCAAAGTTTTCACTTTTTTTAACATTTATTTTTTAATGCATTTTATTGAAATACAATTGATGTACAGTGAAACACACAAAATTAAAGTGACACAGGTCAATGCAATTTTTTTTTTTTGCAGTGTTCCCTCCCCTCCCCTCCCACCCCTAGCAACCAACAAAGAAAGTTTCCCTCCACATATAAACCTTTCCTTGACCATCCACAACAATGACCTAATACTATATTTGTCCTTCTGTGATTGACTTATTTCACACAGCATAATGTCCTCCAAGTTCATCCATATTATGCGGTGTTTTGCAGACTCTACATTATTCTTTAGTGCTATATAGCATTCCATTATGTAGTTTGGTCATCCACTCTTCCTCTATAAATCTTAGGGATAAGTCCCTTGCCAGATATGTAACTATTGGCAAATATGAATTTGTTGCTGTCATTTTTGTTATGTGCTTTTTCGAGGTGTCAATTTCTTTGTTCCATGTAATTTTCTATTCTGAGCTCATTTTGCTTATGAATCATGTTATCACTTCTTCACTGTTATTGTTTTAGTATTTGCTGAATATTTATGCTGGTCCTCTTTTTTGATGTGAAGGTTTATCATTTTTCTTTGAGGTTACCCTGTGATTTATCATTTTCTTTCCATGTTTAGAACAGTCCGTTCTATCTTGTAGTTGTCTTGACTTCCCTACCATCTAGAAGTTCTATTAACGACACAGTTTTTTCCCTCTTTTTGGTTTGTAGTTGTCCTCATTTGTCAATTGATGTCTCTGGTTCTCTGTTTACAATCTTGTAGGCTTATTTACTCTGGATACTTCCATAGCTGGGTTGGTTTCTGGGTTATATCATCATGTGTCAGTTGTTGTTGGCTGTTGTTGCTTCTCTGTCCAAAGGGCACCTTTTAGCATCTCTTGCAAGGTTGGTCTGGTTTTAACAAATTCCCTTAATTTTTGCTTATCTGGAAATGTCCTAATTTCACCATCATATTAGAGGGACAATTTTGCTGGGTACATAATTCTTGGATGGAAATTTTTCTCTTTCAGTGTTTTATATGTACCATCCCATTGTCTTCTCGCCTCTATGGTTTCTGCCAAGAAATCCGAGTTTAGGCTTATTGATTGCCCCTTGTAGGTAACTTCTCATTTTTCCCGTGCTGCTCTCATGATTCTTTCTTTGTCTTTGGTTTTGGTAAGTTTGATGATGATATGTCTGGGTGATTTTCTTTTGGGGTCTATCCTGTTTGGGGTTTGTTGGACTTCCTGAATGGATATATTCTCATCTTTCATCATACCAGGAAAATTCTCTTCCAACAAATCTTCGACAATTTTCTCTGTGGTTTTATTTGTCTCTTCTTGTTCTGAAATTCTGATTACAAGTACGTTATTCCTTTTGATGGTATCCCACATGAACCTTAGGCTTTCTTCATTTTGTTTTGCTCTTTTTTCTGATTTATACCTTTCCAAAGAAGTGTTCAGATATTTGCTTTCTATCTCCCTCTGTCTTCCATTGATTCAGTTCTGCTCCTTTGCCCATTCAATGCTTTATCTATTTATGAAAAGAGTTGTAGGGATGGCCTGCTCTTTTTCAAGTCTTGTCCCAAAAATCAAAGCTGAGCACAGTCGCTGAAGCTAAGGGCCCCATAGCTATGTGACTCTTAGATCACTCTTCCCCATGGCCTCCTCCTAATTTTGCTGGCTCTAACTAAAGTGTGCCTGGAGCTTCTGGGCTACAGGTAAGCAGCACAGAGGGGTGAATGAGGAGGTAGAAACCAAAATCTAAACCCACTGCTATTGAGCTGATTCCAACTCATAGCATCCCTATAGGACAGAGTAGAGCTGCCCCATAGGATTTCCAAGGCTGCAAATCTTTATGGAAGCAGACCGTCTCAGCTTTTTTCTACAGAGCAGCTGGTGGCTTTGAACCACTGACCTTTTGGTTGGTAGTCGAATGCATCACTACCCCTCCTTGAAGAGGTGGAAGGGACTATGTATTGTAGTATTAGCAAAATCTATGCATCAGTCACTTAATTTAGTAGGGATTCCATGTGAAGTTTATTACTGGAAAGGATACTAATGATGATAAGCATTCAATGCTAGTGGTCTTCCAGGGACTCATCTGGAGGCTGACAAAAGAGGACCACAAGCTGATCAAACTGAGTTGTCTTTTGTGTTATCAGTGTTCACTGGGTGAGAGAAGTGGTATCCCTGGGTGCTGCCCCTTATTGGTTCCTAGCCAGGATGCCAGCTGAGGGGCAGCCTGTACTATATTTTCTCAAGAATTCTCTTTTCAAACCATCTTTTGCTTATATTTCTATCCTATCCAAAATAGGATCTGTGTATCTTTTTTCGGGGGCGAAGAGTACTTCTTGATTCTATTTTCCAGTGTTAGCAGACAACCATGGACTATGCATGTTTTCATTTTTTTGTGGATCTGGTCCCTTTATTTCCAAAATCTCTTTTCTTCTGGGGAGAGGCAAAGAAACCTCCTAGAACATGCAGCTTTTTAAAATTATCATTTTTTCTGTAGCCATTTTCTGGAGGATAAGTAGTAATATCCTCTCTTGAGTTTGAGGGAAAATGAGATCACTTACCCCAAAATAAAATATCAACTGTTTGTATCTCTATTTAGCAGCTCCCACTTAAAACCCGTAAACAGATGGTTACGTCTCGTGTTATTAATCTTCTGACCTGGGTTATGACAAGTGTAATCATTCCTATTTTGTACCTATAAAGAGTGGGACATTGACAGATTAACTGGTGCATTCACAGAACCCCAGAGTCCTGCATTCTGAGACAGGGAATCAGCTTGCCTGTCTCATCCATCCTGGACTGTCAGATGAGGGAAGCGTTTTAAGGTGTGATGGAAAGCATGTGTAGGGATCGCAATCATTCAACATTAATCCCAGCACTTCAAGCCTTCGGAGGTAATGGTGCATGTAAATTTAATTAGTATGTAGAGAACATCAATTTTCTCACACAAAGGAAGGAAGAAAATTCTCTAACATCCTGTACTCTGGAATCTGTGTCAATTGCTTTCAGGAGCAGCTCTTTGGGTGACAGTCCGAGTCTTGAACTTTCCATTGCCAAACCCTCCATCAACCATGGCCACAGACATTTTAGACCTCTGAGGATAGAAGTTTGTATTATCTAATCTCCTCAAGTTCCTAGAATCCTGAACCTTTACTTTAAGTGCCACACAATATACCTTCAAAATACCATAAATCTGATCAAAACAAAATGGTTGTCTCTCTCTAAAATGGTCAACATTACCAAACTGGTCTCTCTATATAAAAAGTTTGTCTATTCAATACCCCAAACTTTTGTTCAGGGTTAGGTCCAAAATAAGGTCATGCAACTGTCAGGTTCTGGCCTTCGGCATTTACCTTCTAAAACATAACTTCACATGTAAGTTTTGGTGGTCAGCTATCGAAAAAAGAAAAAAAAGTTAAACATTTACCTCAAGTAGACACACACCCTGGAGAGAACAATCATGGGAGAAGGAAGGGCTGCTTATGCACAGGGAGACAGCTCAGGGTGCAGAAGAGTATGGAGGGATGGACACTGGGAAGAGGTAACTATGGGGAGGAAGTGGGAGGGGAGCTTGCTGCATTGTAAATTTTGGTCAATGACATGAGACAAAGTATATGTGAACTGCTGTATGAAAAATGAATTTACTCTGTAAATCTTCACCCAAATCAAAATAAAATTTAAAAAAAAAGAAAAAAGAAAAAAAAGAGAAAATTTTGGGAAAAGTAGACTAACTTAGGGGTTGTTGTTGTTATGTGCTGTTGAGTCAGCCCCGACTCACAGCGACCCCTCCTTGGGTTTCTGAAGCGGTATCACTACGGAAGTAGATTGCCCAACCTTCCTTCCGAGGAGTAGCTGTTAGCAGTGTGAAATTGTTTAGACTCACTTCAGAGTCTAACGGAGTTCAAATCCCAGCTCTGTAACAGGCTATTCTAATTAGTTTATTGATGTTTCAGTTTCTTCCTCTGTAAATGGAAATAATAGCAGGATACGGCTACAGGGGTGGTGTGGAGATTGAGGCCACACATACAGGATTCCTAACAGTGCCTATTCTAAACGATAGTCATGACTGTGGGTGTGTCGGCAATTCCTGTGTCATCTTCATGACTGTTGGTATATTTAAGGTCAGCAAGTGACTACTGTGTCACTGCATCTCACCTTCACTCACCTCCCTCACCTTCACTGACCCGCTCCTTTACCAATTATGGTACCTTTTCTAGTGACTCATTTTCCCCACTGACCTGTCCAGAAGAAGGGAGCTCAAGTCTCATCATCCCAAATTCTAAGGAGCATTCTGGGTGTGTTTCTTCTAAGACTGATTTGTTTGTTCCTCTGGCAGTCATTATTACCCTTGCTGGAATAAATTCCAAGAGAGTGGAAATTGTGTCATCTTAATAATAGCTATTATTAAAACTATCTTAGAATAATTAAGTAACTTGCCCAAAGTCACCCACTTAGAATATGGTGGAGCCAGGATGTGAAAGCTGGCTGTGTGGCTCTAGATCTAGCCCTCTCAGCCAGGACACTCCCCCTGGAGTACGGAGGAATGTGGGATGGGTGTCCACCTGATAGCTGTTGAATGGATAGTATGCCACCAAGATGAAAGCCAACTGGGGAGAGAATTTTAAACAACATAAGGATTTTTCAAAAGCTGAGAGGATTTTATCAGTTTCCTTACACAAGAGTAATTGTAATTACTGATGACTGTGATTCCTCAGCGTAAAGACCTAACTCAGAATTGGGGAGATTATATTTCTTCACCCGTGTCCTAACAGGAAAACTTTATTGCCTGCAGAATTTTTCACAACGAACTCAAGTGTTTTCAAGGGCACCTCTTCCCTAATGCTCTATGCATATACCTTCCTTCAGAAATCCACTGAAATTCAATGATGGCCAAACTGCAATCTCTTTTAGGAGAGGGTAAATTGTTTGATTACTCTTGCTCGTCACATGGTGCCTAGCAGAGACACTTTATTTACTACATCCGTAACTCACTGTAGATTAGTAGATTAGTGAGCTTCCTCTGGGCCTCACTATTCTAGTTTTCCACTATTACCATTCTCCTCTCTTAACCTCACTACTCAGGTCACCCACTTTTAGTTCTATCCTGGTTTCTTACTGAATGCAACTGTTGTGTAGTCAGCCTTTGATAATTAAAGATAAAAGGGACAATATTACTCATATTCCAGAGCTTAATCTAATCCATGGTCCATCACAAAGCAATGCCTTTGAGATTACAAAGAAATAGAGATGATTTATGCATGGGGGCAGTGTAACCACATAGTTGACAGTGTGGGCTCTGGAGCCGGCCTGCCTGGGATCACATCCTGAATCCACCAGTTTCTGTGATCTTGGGCAAGTTGTTTCATCTCAATTTATCTTTGCTTCACTTTCCTAACCTGTAAGTTTAATGGTGACTAGCTGATAATATTGTAAGAATTAAATGTGATAATGCATGCAAAGGGCTTCACACAGTGTTTGGTGCATAGCAAATGTTCAATAAATATTAGCTATTATATATTGAGGCTTACATAGAGTAGATAGAGCCTGTCATTCCCCACTCACTCTCCCCAATTAGGGTGATAAGCAGTTGTGGCGGTCTAGAAGAATCTAGGGCAAGGATGGTGCATATGTCCCAGATGGCATAGCACCTGCAGTACCTGGTAAGGGATAGGGCTTGATATGGGAGCCAAAGAGAATATTTCTACATTAAATTCTATAAACATGTATTATGTCCCACTCGATTATAAACTCATGGTTTCTGGTTTGATTCATTATAATTCTGAAAACAAAAATTTGTAAGAGTAAATGCAGATTCAGTTGTGTGTGTACACGTTTTAAGGTGGGGGATCAGGAAGAAAGACATGTGTTCAGGTTACCTAGTGCCACTCTGACAGAAATATACCACAAATGGGATGGCCTTAATAAACAGGAGTTTATTAAGGTTTACATACCACACCATGCTTTTTGATGATCAAAAGATGCTTGTCTCAATCTCAAAAGAGACCTCCCTGCTGGAGACCAAATTTGATTATCACTAGAGAGATAAAAGTTGATGCTACAGGAGCAGTTAAGAGTACACAGAAAGATGGTACAGAATGATAAAGGCCAAAGGGAGGAAAAGGGTTGGAGAGAGGGAAAAGGCTTGTGTCAAATGCTACATAATTCAAGGACACTGCCAATGGAATATTGTCACTAGACTTAGTAACAAGGAAGTCACTGATGACTTTTAATACTTTAGTAGAGTAGCTTTACCTGAAGTCATATTTTAAGGAGTTAAGATTTTGATTGGGATTACTTTGATTCTATAGATCAATGAGCACAATAAAATGTTCTGGAATTCCCATTCTTTGCAATGTCATTCATAATTTGTTATGATCCACAGAGTCAAATGCCTTTGCGTAGCTGATAAAACACAGGTCAACATCTTTCTGGTATTCTTTGCATTCAGCCAAGATCCATCTGACATCAGCAATGATATCCGTCATTCCACGTCCTCCTCTGAAACTGACTTGAATTTCTGGAAGTTCCTGTCACTGTACTGCTGCAACTATGCAACTCTCTTTGAATTATTTTCAGCACTATTTTCCTCATGTGTGATATTAATGATACTGTTTGATAATTTCTGCTTTCTGTTGGATCACCTTTCTTTGGAATGGACATAAATACAGATCTCTTCCAGTCAGTTGG
>NW_006921769.1:2769742-2771299 GCF_000298275.1 Orycteropus afer afer
TTCCCACTTCCTCCTCTCAAATGGAACCTGCGCTCTCAAAAGGATACCTTTTCAGCCATCATCTCTGGCCCTGAGCTTGCTTCTTTCCAATTCCCTTGTTGCATCTCACAAATCACGTTGTCACTGTGACAAAAAACCCACAGTATAACTGGAGCCTCCTGATGCTGGGTACGGACCACCCACGTATGCGGCATGATGCTACTTTGAAATATTGGCAATTTGGTGCTGGGAGGAGGAAAGGAGAACAGAATGTTCACATAACTTATGGGGAGAATAATTCAAGTCTTTGCCTCTAAAACAAAACACCAGGGAGCTATTTCTGAAGATGGAACGAAATCAACATTTCACTAGCAGAATTCTTCTCTTTCAATGGAAACTCCAAAGAGCCAACATAGATAATTGAAAAGAAACACTTAATTAAAGGCAGCAGTTAAAATAGATTGTGATTACCACTGTGCTTGTCACATCTTCCAAGTTAACGTTAACAAAAGATGTTTAACATGTCGCAAGTCTGGTCATATTCCAATCTCTGCATGTGAATTTTATCGACTATTAGAGTGATTACCTTTGTAAAACATAATGAATTTGGCTACCTGTGGAAAATGCACCAAATTCCATAGGGACATTGGCATACAAAAGATTGCATGAGTGAAAAAAAGCAAGAATGCACCACCAGTGAAGAATATTTTCTGCTTCTCTTCCCCACCCTAAAATTCTTTTATCAAGTAAGCGATTAGTTCCCATTTGCACTTCTTGCATAACACAAAACCCACTGTTTAACTGAAAAGACTCATTTCTGTGTGTTATTGCATTTGATTACAATGAAAATGTCTGCTGGGGTTCTCAAAATGAGGTAATTTAGAGTAACAGTGTTCACGCCATATGGAAGGAATAACAATATTCCTTCAGATCTAGGAGGGATCTCTTTTTTAGTCCCTGGTGGAAATCAGCTTATGTAAAAATGCTTTAACAGAAGGCGTGAAAGAATGCAGCATCATATTCCCATCTCGGCAACTGACAGCTAGCTCTGGGACTCCACCATCAGGGTTTGCTTCTTCTTCCTCCAGAAATGGACACTGCAGAAGCCAGATTTTTGGCTCTGGCAGATGCCATGCCACCATCTCTGCCTTACCAGACAGAAACAACTCCAGTTTCTGTGGTAACAAATGCACTCAACACACAGGTTTTCAGCAACAGCATAGCCAAGGGATTGAAAGCAAGTTGCTTCTTTTGTTCATGTTGAATAAGAGTAAAGGATCTCCAATCAATTCAGGACTGGATTTATGAGTATTTTTTTATAGGCAGGAAAAAAACAAAACAAAAAAACACTGCCATCAAGTGGATTCCGACTCACAGCGACCCACTTTGGGTTTCCGAGGTGGTCTATCTTTACGGAAGTAGATTGCCCAGTCTTGCTTCTGCGGACTGGCTGGTGAGTCTGAACTGCCAACTTTCCGGTTAGCAGTCAAATGCCTTAGGCACTGTGCCACCAGAGCTCCTTTATAGGCAGGGATGAATATAAACATGTCTTTCTCATGAAGAGAACAAGCCCAAAAT
>NW_006921769.1:2772574-2778799 GCF_000298275.1 Orycteropus afer afer
AAAAAACATTTTATTTATAATTACCAGCAAACTGCTTTTAAGACATTCTGCTTAAAAAATTCAAATCCAAGCTCCAAAACCCAGATTATTGGTGCATGGATTCTTGGCCTTTATTTAGGTAATAAGAAACCCTTTTAGAATTTGATGAAAGCCAGAAACCTTTACCTCTAGGAAAAATGCACATATCCACACTTATGCATGTTTCAGGGGAAATCTCATCCTTTTGAAACCCATCCAGAAGTCTGTGGTTAGGAACCTTTCAGCCAGGCTTAGAAATCTCATGTTTCCTTTTACATGCAGCCACTTTGTCTCTACCCAATAGAGGGTGTCATGGGTTCCTGACATTGTAGAGCTTGTGGAAGAGTCAGGTCCACAAACCTCCAAACCAACATTTTCCCAACAGGCTTTCCAATGAACCTCCTAATAGCACAGAATTCTTTTATGGGAAGCCTCAGAAAGACTGGCAGAATCTCCCATTAATTTGCCTTGGTGGATCAACTCATACACAGTGTTGCCGTAATTGCCATTTTCAAGGACAATATTGTACCAGTTCTACTAGGCACTTTATACAGCATCATTTCTTCTAACTCCCAGAACACTTTTATGCTGAGACGTGTGTTAGGTAAGAACCCTCACGGTGTACATCTTTAAGTGCCTTCCTTACAGTCACATGTCCCAATTCTTCATAGTAGGGCTTCAAATGCCCATCTGTTAGATTCTGCAGCCAGTGTTTTTAGCTTTCTGGTCAAGGCCAGGGGCTTGACACTCTGGATTGCCAGCTGGCTGTGTTCTCTGCTACAGCTGACTCGCTACTGTGGCCTAATCCCAGCAGATGCCTGAGTAGGTGTGTGCAAGGATTAGTCCAAGTAAGATATCTTTTGTAAAAAGAATCAAAAGCATGTTTCCTTAAAAAAAAAAAAAAGCATGTTTGCTTGCATGTTTCAGTAGTACCATCTGTATGACCAGAGTATACACTATTCTCTAACCCAAGTGGAAACTGACCAGAACAGCCTACAAAGAATATTCTCTCACAGTACCTGGAAAAAAAAATTTTTTCCCTTAAATTATGAGGCCTTTATGATATTTTTAAACTTTTATTATGGAAAATTTTGACAGAATGATATAATGAACCCCAGTATATCATTACCTGGTGTGGTAGTTCAGTTTGTATGTCAACTTGGATGGGCCTAGGTGCATGGCTGGGCAGCTGGATGCAGTATTCCCCATGATGAGACTAGTAATCAACTCCATGGTGGAATCTACTGTGAGCAGCTGAGTACCTGCCTTAGGGATGTGGTCTCCTTCCTGTATATAAGAAGCTTTGGGGAACAGTCTCTAGCTTATGGCATGCTTGAACCCTGCATGTAGCCGTGTCATTGTTCAGCAGCCTGCCACCATGCTCTGCCAACCTTGGGACTTACAATGGACTTGAATTAATGGCCTGCTGTATGGTTTGGTAACATCAGGACTGCACCTTTCTACTTGTCAACCTTGGGCTTGTCAGCCTCAGCAGCCAGCAGCTGAGTGAAGAAAAGCCTCCAGCTTCAGTGGGCCAGGAGCAAGAGGCAGAGCTGAAGACCAAGTTTGAGGGGCTTTCACCCCGCCCCTCGAGCCTGGCACTTTGAACTCAGACTTAAAGCCTCCAAACTGTAAGAGAATAAACTGTTTCTTCAAGCCATCCCATCTGTGATATATTCCTGTCAGAGTGGCACTAAGTAAGCAGAACACCTGGGTTCAGTAATTACCAACTCATGGCCAGTCTTACTCCATCTAAACCACCACATCCTTCCTATTATTTTAAAGCAATCCTCAATCATTGTATCATTTTTTTCCCTGTAACTAAGGGAAATAATACTTAATGAAGTCCATACTGGGCTGTAGCTATGGCTACAGTTTGCTTCATTGCCAGAGTCGCGGTGATAATTATTCCATGAACAACGCTCACTGTAATGAAAAATGCTGTTATATCATAAAGGAAAACAGAAGCTACTTATGACAGTGAAATCCCAAGTATCTACCAACTGTATGTATTTTATGTTTTAGCCTGTGATCAGTGGAAAATTCATTGTTGATTCCTGCATTCCACACAGGATTGCTAAGAGGGTTATGTGAGCGATACATGTAATAACTCCATGCAACTAAAAGGGATTATTGCCTAGCAGCCCACAATTATATTACTTTTGACATAAGATAAACAATTGGCACCTAGAAGTCTCAATTAAGTGAACCTTGTTGATCTACTTTCCTATCATTGTTCTGAAAGCTCAGTATACAGGCAGCGACTATAACATTCTGAGAAAGGATTTGCTAAGAAATACAAAATATTTTAAAAGGCAGTGTCACATGGCAATCATCAACACACTCCAGTTATCCTTTGAGGACTAAACCCTCGCAGAATCTCTCGGGGCTTCCAGGACCCCAAGCGCTGTCCTCACTATCTCAGCTTAATAAAACTGAACCCTGACTAAACCTGGAATTTCCTACTGCACAGAAGCTGCCGTGGACAAAACTTATTTTCTCATTATTGAAATTATCACTGCAGTATGGAAGACACAGCTCACAAAAACCCAGGAAAGAGCAATCATGACTGGAACATGAATATTATACATGCAAACTTTCTGATGACAAACTCACAGTAAATTGCATTTGGTTATATAATATTACAAAGGCTTGCCCCTGCTGATAGGCTTTCTCCAGAGGGCTTCTGTTGTTGTTGTAATAATCATTAAAGAGAGAAAAGGCCATTCACAAGGTGAGCGATAATTTAGTGGCAACAGATCTCAAAGACAGTTAATGCATATGGTATTAACATGCTCACTCTAAATAACTAGAGAATGAAATCCCACCAACATTTTAAAAAGGAATATGCCCTGTTGGTCATTTGCTGTATAATGATTTTAAAGTTTAAAAGAAAATTAAGCACATAATCTGATGTGCCTTGGCAAAAGCCCCTTCAGCATAAGAGCGGATTCAGATGGTACCCTTAACACTGTCCTCAAAACAAAACCACGCAAAGAAAACAAGCAAAGTACCCCTTGGAGAACTTGGAAAGGCCGGGTGGATTCTTTTACCAAGCACAAGGAATTCTGGCACTCTGAGCGTTGGATTTATGAACTTTCAACTTGCTTTAATGAATTCAAATTGATGATGCTCACATCATCAAATTATAAAACAGATCTAAACAATATTTTGTAAATGGTGAATTCCACAAGATACTAGGACTTCTGACTGAAAATATTGAGTCCGTTTAAAAAAAAAAAGTTTACAAAAAAGAGAAGCCACAAGTTTAGCGAATAAACAAATTTTATTTTATAACAGTATTACAGAAAGTAAAATATCATTTAATACAACTTGAAGCTGCTATAAATCTACTCTGGCATCATAACTATACATAGGGTCAAAAGCAAAGGAAAAATGTTCAATGCAGTTAATAGGTCCCTATCAGGTCTCTGGTGTCAGTTTTCAATGGTGTAGCTTTCTTATAACCAACATAAGACTACCATAGCCCCTATTCCTCTCTCCAGCGTCCTCAAACCTGTGTGAATCATCAAACTATCTGAAAGAGATATATCTGCTCAATAGCAACAGTTAAGTTTACATATAGACAAAGAGGTTTAATACAAAGCCAGCATTCTAAACAAATGTTCAAAGCATGGAAAGTACTGAAATTTGGACATGTTAAAAATGAAAGCACTAAGGTTTTAAGTTGCCTGAGTCTTTTAGTAGAAGGGAAGAAACTGCTTTCTCTTTTCCCTTCCTCCTGGGTTCTGGAATGCCGCTGAAGAGTGGGCTTTCTGAGAAGCAACGGCACTATGGTGCAACAGGTTTCTAAACACAGTGCCCGGTCAGCAAACTTCATAATTCTCCAGTCTGGACATTCTCTGACTTTTCACTGAAAGCAAAAAGTCATAGGACTGGAAAGTCAATAGGGTTCAATAAAAAAAGTATCCCCAATGAAATTCTCAAACATTAGAAAATTTTCAAGATGTAAGAAATGCTTTTAATTCGTATTAATATTTTCTCATACAGTATATTTACTGCAATCTGAAAACTCTGTAAATATTTATTGTAAGAACTCCATGGAAAGCGTCTGGGAAAAAGAAAGTCACTATCTAAATGAGTTAGAGTTTCCTTCCCGCACAACAGCACCTGTTCAAGTGAACGGCACCCTACCAGCTGGGCTGGCTCTGTTCACTATCATTTGATCTAAATGAGTCATACAAAGCAGGCAGTTGTACACAAAGCAAACAAAAAACAAAAGCAAACCCCCCAATTAAAAAAAAAAGAAAGAAAGAAAGAACCAAGGATATTTAAAAGTGGTTATAAAAACAAAATAATATATTAAAATGTGAAGGAGCAGTGTAGACCAGAGCTGTTAAGGTAAGGTTTGGTGTTGGCATTTTAATATTTGGGCTCCTGGTCATTGTTACCAGTCGTAGGATAAATTTGCTGGAGTAGTGGTGTGGTATTAAGACTTGGAATGGTCAAAATTCTTCATGTTCACAAAGTCGAATGTTGTTTAAGAAATGAATTTCTAAGGGGGAAAAAAAAGAGAGAGATAAGGTTTAAATATTCCAAAAACAGACATTTGAAAAATATGTATCATTCACCATATTTCAAATCAATAATTGCTATCTGCCTGATTCTACAGTAAATCATATATTTACCAAACACAAGCATGAGAGCCTGTTCGAACTCTGGAGGGCTTTGCAATACCTACAGAACTGACAATTACACTGAAAAAAACTGCCAAATTAGAGCACCCTGAGAAACAGTTAACTCAAAGCACAGATAATGTGTACGGTTAGAAAACAAACAAACAAAGCTGTTGCCATCAAGCTGCTTCTGACACAGAGCAACTCCGCATTTGCAGAGTGGAACTGCCCTACAGGCTTTTCAAGGCTGTGACCTTTGGAAGCAGGTCACCAGGCCAGTCTTCAGAAGAGTATCTCAGTGGGTTTGAACTGCCAAACTTTCAGTTAGCAGGTGAGCTCTTAACTCTGTGTGCCACCCAGGGGCTCCATGTCTATGATAAGAATCTAAACCAGAGAAATTAATGTAGATTTTAAAGGTAACTTCAGGGAGGAGGAAAACAAGCGGGATTTAGACTTGGCTGAAATGAACAGAAAGGGTGCTTCCGGTGGGAGGACAATGAGGAAGGCAGTATAGGAGTGATAAAGTGTGTGATGTTAAGATGGGTATAAAGATGTATGCATGTGGGGGGAAGAGGAGGGATAAATGGGAGGACCAGGATAGTGAAGACATCATTGTTATTAAACTTATGTGTTGTTGACTTAATGAGTAACAGAAGGTAAAAAATATTATATGTCAACCCTTAATGTTAGACTGAGAAGAATGTGATCTAATAGAAAGAAGAAGAAGGAGTTTATAGAGTACATTAAGAAAAGACCACCTGCCAATCTGCTGCAGTGATCCAGACCAGAGTGCAAGAGCCAGAAGACAGGTCAGAGAGCCCGGCAGCGGCCAGCTCTGCAGCCCACACAGAGCATGACAAGCCTAAGAGGAGGCTGGATTCGGTTCCCCCTTCATTTTGAAAATATCTCTGTGGCTTCAGTGCAATAAACAGGGAGAAGAGTGGAGGCAGGCTCACCAGTCGGGAGGCCCCTGCAGTGGCCTAGGCTGGCTGAGGAGGGTGACAAATGTCAAGAATTAGTGCTAGAATAGGACCTGGATTGGAGTGGTCACTAAGAAAGTCAAGTGGAAGAGAGGAATTTAAGAGACACTACTGAAGAAGGAGAAACACAAAGCATGGTGACTAAGAAGGAAATATCAGCGCAAACTATGAAGTTTGGAGTTTGGGAGCTAAGTAAATAGAACTAAGTCACACGTGAGTATAAAGCAAAAAGGAAAGCCACTGAGAGTTGAGGAAGTCCACTCAACAGTAGTAGGTAGGAGTGACGACTAAATAAAGAGTGCACACAGGGCCTTGAACCTGGACAGAACAGCAGTCAGCCCCAGGGTTACAGGTGAGGAGAGACAACGCAGGGACGCCAGAGTAGCAGGCCGGAAGAGCAGGAGAAAGGGGATAAAAGCCAGGAAGCCAGAGAGAAGAGCAAGCAGCTGAAGGGATTAGGTGAGGAGAGGAAACTCAGGCCTACCCAGAGTAGCAGGCTGGAAGAGCAGGAGAAAGGGGATAAAAGCCTTGAACCCAGACAGAAGAGCTGTCAGCCCCAGGAATACAGGTGAGGAGAGACAACTCAGGGA
>NW_006921769.1:2781964-2786026 GCF_000298275.1 Orycteropus afer afer
AGAAGGGACCATTCCCTGGAGAAGGATGTCATGCTTGGTAGGGTTGAGGGTCGGCGAAAGAGGGGGAGGCCTTCAACAAGATGGATTGATACAGTGGCTGCAATGATGGGCTCAAGTATAGCAGGGATTGTGGGGCTGGTGTGGGATCGGGCAGTGTTTCTTTCTGCTGTGCATGGGGTCGCTATGAGTCGGAAACAACTCGATGGCACTTAACAACAACAACAACAACAACACAGGGAGAGAGCCAATAAATAAGGATAATGCATCGTCCCTGAGAGATGCAAGGGCTGGGATAAAGCAACTGTTTCATTTTCTATTTCAGCTTGGTCGAAAGCTCTAGCAGACAGCAGGTAATGACATAGGACAGAGGAAAGTGGTAATTGATGTCCTTTCCGAGAGACTCTGATCCCAAAGTCAATTACAGAATACTTATTTGATTTTAAAAATTGAAGTCTTATTTCAATTAAAAAAAAAAAAAAAGCTCTTTACCATTTAGATTTATCATCAATATTATTACAGTCTCTTAAAAAATATTATTATAGTCTCTTGATTATCAGGACAGATTGAGTAATCAAATTCATCACTTCCCACACTGTTATCTGCCTCAGGCTATTTCATTACTCACTATTACTTCCACTTGGTTCTAGGCAGGGACCAAAATCAATGGATAATGACAAAGCTCTTTTTCTAGGTGTCAAGGATTGAATTGTGTTCCTCCAAAACAGTGTTAATTTGGCTGGGCCATGAGGCTCAGTGGTTTGAAGTGACGTAATGATGTAATATGGCAGTTATATAATAATATAAACATCCCACACGATGTGGTCTGATTCAATCACAGCCAATCAGTTGTCAGGGGGCAACACCCTTTTCTGGTCATAGCCCTGATCCAATGTACAGGGAATTCTCTGGGGGTGTGGCCTGCATCACCTTTTATCTTAGAGGAGAGAGAAGCAAGCAGAAGAGGGATTTCAGTACCACCAAGATGACTCATTGACAACCTGAGATACGCCGACGACACAACTTTGCTTGCTGAAAGTGAGGATGACTTGAAGCACTCACTGACGAAGACTGACGACTACAGTCTGCAGTATGGATTATACTTCAATATAAAGAAAAAAAAAATCCTCACAACTGGACCAATAAGCAACATCACAATAAATGGAGAAAAGACAGAAGTTGTCAAAGATTTCATATTACTTGCTTCTACAGTCAACACCAATGGAAGCAGCAGTCAAGATATCAGACAATGTATAGCACTGGGCAAATTGGCTGCAAAGGACCTCTTTCAAGCACTGAAGAGTAAAGATGTCTCCTTGAAGACTAAAGTGTGCCTGACACAAGCCATGGTATTTTCAATCGCCTCATATGCATGTGAGAGCTGGACAATGAATAAGGAAGACCGAAGAAGAATTGATGCTTTTGAGTTTGGTGTTGGCAAAGAATGCTGAAAGTACCACGGCCTGCTAAAAATACTAACAAATCTGTCCTGGAAGAAGTGCAGTTAGAAAGCTCCTTGGAAGGGAGAATGGCCAGACTTCAAATCACCTGCTCTGGTCATGTTGTCAGAAGGGGCCATTCCCTGCAGAAGGATATCATGCATGGTAAAGTGGAGGGTCAACAAAAAGGGGAAGGCCCCCAACGATAGACTGACACAGTGGCTACAACAATGCACTCAGGTATCGCAGGGATTGTGGAGCTGGCACAGGACTGCGCAGTGTTTCTTGCAGCTGTACATAGGGTTGCTGTGAGTCGGAGATGACTCAATAGCATCTAACAACGAGAAGCAAGAGGACCTGGGTCCCTGTACTAAGAACATTCTAGACCCAAGGGAAGACTGATGCCAAGACAAATAAAGATCTCCAAGGGACACTGAGCTGACAGATAATGAAAGGAGACAAGGACTTTCTCCCAGAACTGACAAAGAGAGAAAGCATTCCCCTAGAGCAAACACCCTGAATTTGCACGTCTAACCTCTGAAACCGTGAAAGGATACATTCCTGTTTATTACAGCCATCCATTTCTGGTATTTTTCTAGATAACTAAGACATCAGGTTAGCAATTACGAAATTTAAGGGCTGATGAGGGAAAAATTGATAAAACTACCAATCAAATTGGTTTGAGAGTTATCTGTGACCTTCAATCTTGCTATCTATTCTTGTTGTTTGATAGCTGGTAGCTCTGTTTCCTTTGCTTAGTGAATATGTATCCTAATACTGTTGCCTCTTTACTTAGCTTTCCCCTGACATTACATATCTGCAAACCTACAGAGAAAATGAAGGTTTAGGATTCTATTCTTCATTCCTGCTAGGCTCCTTGTCTGTGTATCATTGAATCTGTTTTCACCAGAAATTAAAATTTTACCTCGTAGTTAGTCACAAATTATATATATATAAAAAAAAAAAGCTGAAATTAAACTTGTTACAAAGTCATGAGTAGACAAACAGTAAACTATGAGGAGCATGCAGGGACCAGGGACGAAAGAAATGGATTTTGTTTTCAAAGAGCTTCAAAACTTATTGAGCTAGATATACAGTATTGGAAAGAAGGTTGGGCAATGTACTTCCATAGTAATACCACGTTGGACACCCAAGGAGGGGCTGCTATGAGTCGGATCTGACTCAACAGCAGTGAGTTAGAGATACAGCATGGAAAAGCTAGACAATGAATAAGGAAGACCAAAGAAGAATTGATACATTTGAATTACAGTGTTGCCAAAGAACAATGAATATACTATGAACTGCTAGAAGAATGAACAACTCTATCTTGGAAGAAGTACAGTCAGAATGCTCCTTAGAAATAAGATTGGGGAAACTTTGTCTCACAAATTTGGGACATGTTATCAGAAATGGACAGTTTCGGGAGAAGGTATCATGTTTGGTAAAGTAGAGAGTCAGCAAAGAAGAGGAAAACCCTCAACAAGATAGACTGGCACACTGGCTACAAGAGTGGGTTCCAACACAGCAACAACTGTGAGGATGGAGTAGGGCCAGGCAGTGTTTTGTTCAGTTGTACAAGTTGGAACTGACTCGATGGCATCTAACAACAAACAAACAGAGAAAAAAAGACACAGCTGTCCATAGCTGAAATTGACCAAACATGCAATCAAGATGTACTGATAAATTAATTACTGGTGATTGGAATGCAAAAGTTGCAAACAAAGAAGAATCAACAGTAGTTAGAAAATATGGCCTTGGTGACAGAAATGAAACTAGGTATCGCATGACAGAATTTTGCAGGACCAACAACTTATTCACTGAAAATACCTTTTCTCAACAACATAAATGGTGGCTATATATGTGGACCTCACCAGATATCAGATTGAAAGAGACAATGGAGAAGCTCAATATCATCAGTCAAACAAGGACAGGAATGTGGAACAGACCATCAATGCTCACATGCAAGTTGTGATAGTTGGAGTTGTGTGTCAACTTGGCTGGACCACAATTCTGAGTGGTTAAAGCAGTTGTGATGTGGGTTAGTCCCATGACAATTTGGATATATATACTCTGAGTAGCCAATCCATTGAAAGGGAGTTTCCCTAGGGATGTGGCCTGCTTCCAATATATTTATGGAAATCTTAGGAAAAGAAGACACTCTTCTGTGGATCTAGATCCTGTTGTGCTGCCTACAACTGTCCGTGAGCAAAAAAATCCACCATTCGGCCTGGTGATCTTGTTGTTAGGTGTCATCGAGTCGTTTCCGACTCATAGCGATCCCATGCACAGCAGAATGAAACACTGCCCGATCCTACAAGAGCTCCATGATCCCTGCTATACTTGACCCCATCATCACAGCCACCATGCCAATCCGTCTCACTGAAGGCCTCCCCCTCTTTCATCGACCCTTCACCCTACAAGCATGACATCCTTCTGACAACATGACCAAAATAGGTGAGACAAAGTCTGGCCATTCTCACTTCCAAGGAGACTTTCAGGTGCACTTCCTCCAGGACAGATCTATTAGTTTCTTTAGCAGTCCATGGTACTTTCAGCATTCTTCGCCAGCACCACAACTCAAAAGCATCAACTCTTCTTCGGTCTTCCTTATTCATTGTCCAGCTCT
>NW_006921769.1:2787596-2795976 GCF_000298275.1 Orycteropus afer afer
CATCTTCCTTCTGAGGAGTGGCTGGTGGGTTTGAACCACCAGCCTTCTGGTTAGCAGTCAAGTGCCTTAGGCACTATGCTACCAGAGCCCCCAATGTTCTTGATATCCTCCCACAATTCTTCTGGTTTTTGGTTGTTGGTGTTCAATGCATCAAATCTATTCTTTAGATGATCTCTAAATTCAGGAGTGATCTTAGATTTGTCGTTTGTCGGAGTCAACCAGTAAATTGCCTGCCAAACTTGAGCTTGTCAGCCCCTGCAGCTGTGTGAGTCGGGAAAAGCCTCCAGCTTGACGTTTGATCTGAGAACCTGGGACTTGCCAGCTTCTATAAGTGTGTGAGCCATATTCTAAAATAAATTTCTCTCTCTCTCTCTCTCTCTAAGCTTTACTGATTTTGCTTCTCTAGAGAACCCAGCCTGACAAATTTGGTACCAGGAGTGGGGTGCTGCTCTAACAGATACCTAAAATGTGGACACAGGAGTGGAGTGCATCCTTGACCCAAGACCCTGGCAGAAAGAACCTGGCATACGACATGAGAGAAGGCAGGAGCAGAGCCAAGAGACCAGCATGCAGTAGCAGAGCCCAAAGACAGGCATGAGACAGCGACAGCCTTACCAGCCCACGGAGGAGAAAGCTAGATGCCTTTGGGTAAGCAGCCTCTTGGTGAAGGGGGTTGCCTTCAGGCGTTAATTGGTAGAAGAGAACCACATGAAATGGAGTAGCAGGTTGGCCGGCCCACGAAGCAAGAAAGCTGAGTGGTTTTTGGGCAGGAAGATTTCCGGCGGAGTGGGTTGCCTTTGGCATTAATTGACAGAAGCAGAGAAACCAGGGAAACAGGAAGCAGAGCTGCCTCAGCCTCAAGGGTAGGACCATGGTCTTTCGGGATGGAACCACCACAGCCCCCTAGGTTTCAAAGAGCCAGACCTTCACCAACTTGGTTCTGGAGTGTGGGGCTGCTTGTTCATGTGGGCCAGTGGGATGGAGCCAGAGCCAATACCCAAGAGAGAAGGGGCAGGGCTACCATGCCCAAGAGGGAGAGGAACAGGGCCCACCAGGCCAAGGGGGTGAGGTCACCACTCAGGAATTAGGGGACCAGAGCCACCCAGGGAAGGAGATCTGTATAGATGCCCCCTCATTAAAGATTTGTACAGGTGCCAAGGTGACAAGGAGTAGAACTGTGGTAGTTAAGTTTGTGTGTCAACTTGGCTGGGCCTAGTTGAGTGGCTGAGCAGCTGGATGTAGTATTCCCCATGATGAGACTGGTAATCAACTCTATGGTGGAATCTACTGTGAGCGGCTAAGTAGCTGCCTTAGGAATATGCTCTGCTTCCTGTATATAAGGAGAAGCCTTGGGGAACAGTCTCTAGCTTATGGCATGCTTGAACCCTGCATGTAGCCGTGTCATTGTTCAGCAGCCTGCCACGCTTTGCCAACCTTGGGACTGTCAACGGACTTGAATTAATGGCCTGTCATGTGGTTTGGTAACAACGGAACTGTGCCTTTTTACTTGTCAACCCTGGGCTTGTCAGCTTCAGCAGCCAGTAGTTGCCTGAATGAAGAAAAGCCTCTAACTCCAGTGGGCTGGGGGCAGGAGGCGGAGCTGAAGTCCAAGGTTGAGGGGCCTTCACCTAGCCCCTAGAGCCTGGCACTTTGAACTTGAACTTAAAGCTTCAAAACTGTAAGAGAATAAACTCCCATTTGTGGTATTTCTGTTAGAGGAGCACAAGGTAACCAAAAAGCAAGCTGAAGTTAAAGTTGAACACAAAACAAATACATGAAAGCCAAAATATGACATTGATTATATCCCACTGAATTTAGAGACCACCTGAAGAATGTATTTGATGCAATGAACACCAATGACCAAAGACCAGATGAGTTGTGGGATGACATCAACAATATCAACCATGAAGAAAAAACGGTCATTAAAAACACAGGAAAGGGAGACAAGACCAAAATGGATGTCAGAAGAGATTCTGAAATAGCTTCTCAGAGACAACCAAACACCTTGAGAGAGAGCATTACTGGACCTGTGGGCTCGGGACCACAGTCTCGTGGGACATCATGCTCAACTGGCACAGCATTGTACATAAAAATCTTGTTCTACATCCTACTTTGGTGAGTAGCGACTGGGGTCTCAACAGCTTTCATGTGACTATCTAAGATGCAACTATTGGTCTCCTCTCATCTGGAGCAAAGAAGAGTGAAGAAAATAAAAGTCATTTGGAAACAATTAGTCCAAAGATATGATGGACCACGAGGACCTCAGCCTTCACGGCCCTGAGACCAGAAGAGCTAAATGGTGCCTGACTACCAATGCCAACCACTCAGAAAAAGATCAGAATTGGAGATCCTGGACAGAGTTGGAGGGAAAATGGGGAACAAAATTGAAAAACACAAAAATGACCAGAATACTGGTCAGCTAGAGACTGGTGGAACCCCTGAGACTATGGCCTTGGGTTACCCTTTGGGCCTGGAAATGGACTCACTTCCATGGACTGGCTCTCAGACCAACAGTAGGAAGACCTACAAGCAGAAGTAGGCTATCTATCCTAGGGAGATACATCCACCTACCCTAGTGAGAGGGAGCTGGTAGCACTGTGCCTAAGGCACTTGACTGCTAACCAGGAGGTTGGCGGTTCAAACCCATTAGCTGCTCCTTGGAAGGAAGGTTGGGCAATCTACTTCCGCAGTGATACTGCCTCAGAAACCCAAGGATGGGTTGCTATGAGTCAGGTCTGACTCAAGGGCCCATAACAACAACAACACGCTAGTGAGATGCACCCTTAAATTATTCAGCCATGAGCCATCAGAGGAATAGCATTCACACAGAGGGAAAATTGGATAAACAGGAATGCACAGATAAGAAGGGACAAGGAAGGTTTAATCACAGAAAGGAAAGGGGAGAAGACTTTTCACGGTTGAGGATTGTAATCAGGGCCATGAAATCAAATGTGCATGAACTGTTGAGAGTAAAATGAATCTGCTTTGTAAAGTTGCACCCAAGTCACAAGAAAAAATTAAAAAAAAAAAAAAAAGAGAGACTCTGAAACTTGCTCTTGAATGGAGAGTAGCTAAAGCAAATGGAAGAAATGAGAAGATAAAAGAACCGATGAACAGAAGATTTCAAAGAGCAGCTCAAGAAGGCAAAGTAAATTATTATAATGAAATGTGCAAAGACCTGGAGTTAAAAAACCAAAAGGAAAGAACATGCTTGGCATCTCAAGCTGAAAGAACTAAAGAAAATATTCAAGCCTTGAGTTGTAATATTGAAGGATTCATTCTATGGGTAAAATACTGAATGATGCAGGCAGCATCAAAAGAAGATGGAAGGAATACACAGAGTTACCATATCAAAAGGAATTGGTTGATGTCCAACTCTTTCAGGAGGTGGCATATGATCAAGAACCAATGGTACTAAAGGAAGAAGTTGAGGCTGCACTGCAGGAAGTGGCAAAATCAAGAGTCCAGGAATTGATGTAATACTCATCGAGATGTTTCAATAAACAGATGCAGTGCTGGAGGTGCGTACTCGTTTACACCAAGAAATTTGAAAGACGGTTACCTGGTCAACTGACTAGAAGAGATTGATATTTGTGCCCAGTCCAAAAATGATGATCTAATAGAATGCAGAAATTATCGAATAATATCATTAATATCACACACAAGTAAAATCTTGCTGAAGATAATTTTAAAAATGATTGCAGCAGAATAGTGACAAGGAACTTCCAGAAATTCCCAGATGGATTCAAAAGAGGGATATCAATGCTGATGTCACTTGGATCTTGGCTGAAAGTAAAGACTACCAGAAAGATGTCTACCTGTGTTTTATTGACTATGCAAAGGCATTTGATTGTGTGGATCATAACAAACTGTGGATAACATTGAAAAGAATGGTAACTGCAAAACACTTAATTGTTCTCATGAGGAACCTACATACACCAAGAGGCTGTCTTTAGAACAGAACAAGGGGATACTGCATAGTTTAAAATCAGGAAGGGTGTATGTCAGGGTTGTATCCTTTCACCACACTTACTCAATCTGTATGCTGAGCAAATAATCTGAGAAACTGGACTATACGAAAAAGAGCGTGGCATCAGGATTGGAGAAAGAACCATTAACAACCTGTGACACGCAGATGATACAACCTTGCTTGCTGAAAGTGAAGATGACTTGAAGCACTTACTGATGAAGATTAAAGACTACAGTCTGCAATAAGGATTACACTTCAATATAAAGAAAACAAAAATCCTCACAACTGGACCTATAAGCAACATCATGATAAACATAGAAAAGACTGAAGTTGTCAGGGATTTCACTTTACTTGGATCCACAGTCAACACCCACAGAAACAGCAGTTAGGAAATCAGACGTCATATTGCACTGGGAAAATCTACTGCAAAAGACCTCTTTGAAGGTCTTGTTGAAAAACAAAGATGTCTCTTTGAAGACTAAGGTGTTCCTGACCCAAGCCATGGTATTTTCAATCATCTCATGTGTATTTGAAAGATGGACAATAAATAAGGAAGAACAAAAAAGAGTTGATGTTTTTGAGATGTGGTGTTGGTGAAGAATATTGAAAATACAATGGACTACTAGGAGAATGAACAAATCCGTCCTGGAAGAAGTATAGCCCGAATGCTCCTTGGAAGTGAGAATGGCCAGAGTTCATCTCAACTACATTGCTTGGTAAAGTAGAGGGTCAGCAAAAATGGGGAAGACCTTCAACGAGATGGACTGACACCATGGCTACAATGATGAGCTCAAACACAGCAAGAATTGTGAGGATGGCACAGGACCGAGCAGCATTTCATTCTGTTATACACAGGGTTGCTACGTGTTGGAGCTGACTCAATGGTACCTAACAACCACCACCACCACCTAGAGAAATTTAAATACACAATTTACTTCCACTTATTCACAATTAAGCTACCAGAAAGCAAAATAAACTGATTTTTCCTCTCTGGCTGTTAAGTATTATAAATAACAAACCTTAATATGCTCTTGGGATTCCAAACAGCTTTCAGAATCAAAGAAAATTATATTTATTGTAATTTTGATGTTAAACACATTTGATTATTTTCTAGTTCTTTAGAAAATGATAAATCAAGTGAAACTGTTGAGCTAATTAGAACATCAGTGTATCAAAACATCCAAGTTCCTTACTTTTGTTGATGAATAGTAAGTAATTTATTTACACATCTATGTATCATTTTTTGACTATTTCTTTCACTTAAATATATATAGAAATGTGCTCTCAAATACTAAACATCCAGTTTTTGAGCTGGGAAGGAAAAATGATACAGAATCAGTGTCACTGGTATACAAGCACCAGACAGCTTTTAAAATTCTGTTCTTTTGCCATATATCTGTGAGAAATAGAATTAATATTTGACTTTTTTTTTTAATAGATTACCTTTTGGGTCTACATGGTTTATCACATAGCCCACCCAAACTGAAAACCAGGCAGGAATTCTTCCTGTAAGAGTTGTAAAAGTTTCAAGAAATTTTTTCCCTTAAAGCTTGAATTCTTCTACCTAATATAAATTAGCGTGGAAATCTTAGTCAATATAATTGAAGGCATTAATTCAATCAGCTTTCATCTTTGAATTCACCTTGAGTTTAGGTAAAAATCACAGCTGTAAATCTATGAATTATACTTCATGTATTAGAATTTTAGACAAATAGAAGCAAAAATAAACCATTGCTTCCATGTTTCTGTTTTCCTGCTGCAAGACTATACAATGTCAGTAAACATTTCTAAATACTACAGTCACATTCCCTAGTCTATGTCCCCCCCTTTTGGTCAATGTGAGAATAGGTCAATGTGGCTAAGGATACAAGTCACTTGACTGCTTTGCCTTAAACATGTACAGAGGATGCAGGGCATCTTATTTTTCTCAATATGACAAATAAGCAGTAAGAGAAGTCATGTTCTTGCTAGAAGTTTGCTGATCTAACCTGAAATGCAGAATCTCAGAACTTCCAGAGGTCTATCTTAAGTGTGCCCTACTCCAGAGATGGATTCACTAAATGGCAAACATGTACTTTTAAATAAGCATTTGAGGTGGCTATGACAGGAGCTCTGGTGGGGTAGTGCCCAAGGCATTTGACCGCTAACCAGAAGGCTGAGGGTTCAAACTCACCAGCCAGACCTCAGAAGGAAGGTTTGGCAATCTACTTCCGCAGCGATACCACCTCAGAAACCCAAGGAGAGGTCGCTATGAGTTGGATCTGACTCAATAGCTGTGGGGTGATTCAGTCAGTCCACGAGCAATGGAGAAACACTGTCTTTAGGTGCTAAAGCACATATGGAGAAGGGAGCCTCAATAAATGTAAGAATGAGTTTTTTTCCAAAAACTAAAATAATGCAAGAAAATAAAACCTTTCCTTTAGATGAATGAAGATGCAATTACTACAAGAAAGTAATATATTCAGAGATTTTGGCCATACTGATAAAATATTTATGTAAGACACAATGTGATTGTTTCCTAAATAATTAAAAATAAGACTCATGCTCTCAGGCCTAATGTTCAGTTTGAAGTATGCTGTTGTTGTTGTTGTTGTTATGTGCCGTCGAGTCATACCTGACTCATAGCGACCCCTCCTTGGGTTTCCGAGGCAGTATCACTACGGAAGTAGGATTGCCCAACCTACCTTCCGAGGAGTGGCTGGTGGGTTTGAACCGCCAGTCGTCTGGTTAGCAGGCAAGTGTCTTAGCCACTATGCTACCAGAGCTCCCTAGTTTATGGATATCCCCAGTTACATCTAATTGCTGAACTTTCCTTTTCTTCTTCCCTGGTTTTCTCAATTTGCACATTTGATTTCGATTTTTAAAGAGAATTCTAATGTTTAAATTCTCAGAATCCTAAAGCTAAAAGTGCAAGTATGCTAAATTTCTATTTGGTTTACCCAGGAATAGTCAGTTCTTCAAATGTTTGTATTTGAACTATAATGGAGACCCAGTGGTTCTAAAGCATGGCCCACAGAACCCCAGGGGTCACTAAGACTCTCCCTGCAGGTTGTGAAGTCAAAATTATTTTCATAATCATCCTAAGGCATTATTTCCCCTCTTTACTGTGCTGACACATTTACTGATGATATAAGAACAATGGTGGATGCATCTGCTGACATCTAAGCAGAAGTCAAGGCACCAAACTGGACCAGAAGTCATTGCATTCATTACCACCATATACTCTTGGGTTTTAAAAAAAAAAAAAAAGCCAGTTTCACTTATGAATGTCCTTAATAAAATCTTTGAGTTTGTTTGTTTGAATACTGTGTGGTCTGAGTGAGAAGCATAAAGCACTTAGGCTGTAAGACTGTTTAAATCTTGAGCTGAACGAACCACCTTCTTCATGGCACAGCAACGATAAAACTCAAATTTTCCAATGAAAACCAAAATTTTGGAAAATGTGTTTCAGCTACCATGAGATTGACAGCTTCTCGATATTTAAAGACTCATCTGATAAGATCAGTGGGGTTTATCAACAAATATGACTTTTTGATACTATATAATAAAATGTCTCAGTATTTGAAAGAGCTGTGTAACTAGGTGAACCAGTATAGTCTAAATGGCCTTTACATGTTATAAAACCAGGCACAGATAAAATTTCTGTTCAAAGTGCCTGACAGAATGATGGATCTTACTATAAGAAATATGAAAGTTCATTAATACAGTTTAGATCCCACATTGCCACCAATCTTTAAGAAACTATTGCTTGTTGAGTTTGGGTGAAATATCAAAGAAAAATTCACAATTATTTGAAAAGACTATTAAAATATTTCTATGTTTATTTTCCAACTACTTATTTGAGATGATTTAATTTAAATGTGATGAAAATTTAAACTAATGTTTAACAACAGACTGGATGCAAAAGCAATTATAAGAATCCATGCCTTCAATTAAGCCAGGCATTTAAAAAATTTGCAAAAATGGAGTAGCAATTGGGATCTTAAAAGCTAGTAAGCTACCATCTAGATGAAACGATGGGTGTCTCCTCGTTCAGAGCAAAGAAGATGAAGAAAACCAAAATTCATGAAAACAATCAGTCCTAGCAACTGGTACACCATCTGATCTGCATCCTATACAACTATGAGACCAGAAGAACTAGATGGTGCCCGTCTACCACTGTCATCCACTTGGAAGGGGATCTATGTAGGAGATCCTGGATAGAGAGGGAGAGCAATGTGGAACAAAAATCAAAATCATTTGGACAAAAAAAAAATTGTGGGGACCAGGTTTGCTGGTTCGATAGAGCCTGGTGGCACCACTGAGACTATGGTCCCTAGCTGCCCTTCAGGTCTGGAATTGAACCCACACCTGTGGTTTCCAGCCAAACAAAATACAGGCATATGAGTTGAACATTTACCTCAAGTAGAT
>NW_006921769.1:2796341-2797065 GCF_000298275.1 Orycteropus afer afer
AAAAAAAAAAAAACAACTTTTTTTCTTCTTCCAGAAAACATAGGTACTGTGCGGAAAAGAGTTAACACAGTGGGCCCGAGACTACTATGCTTAGAAAGGTTTGCTGGCAAGGTTGGTCCTTGGCTGGAATCTGTTGTTGTTATGTGCCGTCAAGTCGGACCCAACTCATAGCGACCCCTTCTTGGTTTCCGAGGCAGTACCACTGCAGAAGTAGATTGCCCAACTTTCCTTCCAAGGAGTGGCTGGTGGGTTTGAACCACTAGCCTGCTGGTTAGCAGTCAAGTGGCTTAGGCACTACACTGTTCAGTAGGAGGGTTCCCACCAATCTCTGATCAGCTGCTCAATGTACCTAAACCGTTTGTTCAAACAATAATGGTTTATGCTGATCACCTACTTTCCTTCTATGAGTTTAGAATCTTGGTGCATGTCAGGTAAAGGGTGCCGATGGGCCAACCATCAATAAAAACCCTGGCCACTGAGTCACCACTGTTGTCTTCCCTGATAGACAACATTTTACACACGTTTCAATTCACTGTTGGTGGAATGAAGTAAATCCTGTGTAGCTCCACAGTAATAGAACTCTTAGAAGCTTGAACCTGGTTTCCTCTGGACTTAGCCTCAGGTATCTTTTCACTAATCCAGCTTTGTATGATTTCGCTATATTAAATGTTAGCTGTGAGTAAGACTATGTGCTGAGTCCCACTGAGTCCTCCTACTGAATCAG
>NW_006921769.1:2798370-2830060 GCF_000298275.1 Orycteropus afer afer
AACCTTCCTTCTGAGGAGTGGCTGGTGGGTTTGAACCGCCAGCCTTCTGGTTAGCAGTCAAGTGCTTTTAGCCACTATGCTACCAGAGCTCCTTCTTCCAATTTTAGGCATTAATAATTAGTTCAAATTTGTAAACTATTTGAATCCCTCCCCAAATTTTATACTCTGTGGGCTGGGTATTGTCTGCACATCTCCATGTACAAATAACTCAAATTTAAGGATCAACACAAAGTCAATTTCTACGAGGCAGCGGTCAAATGTATACAGATTTCTACATTCTTCAAGCTGTTGTACCACTCCATCTACGACAGTACTACTCTCCCTCCCTTCAACACCCTTCCCCTCCCTGGTTAGGTTTGCCAATTTGCTGCAAAGTCTCACAGAACTCACAAGCAGTACTTACAGTTAAGTGGTTTATTAAGAAAGTAACAGGGTACAACTTGGATCAAGAAGCATGTAGGCAGAGTCTCCCTTTTTCAGTACAGTACAGCTCTCTAAGCTCCCTAAAGGATAGGCCTGCCTCCACATGGCCTGCTGAGGACAAGCTCCTCTCTGGCCCTCTCAGCCCGAGGAAAGACTCCTCCTGCCCTGCCTTCTGTCACCACTGACTCTGCTGCTGGGCCCCTTCTGGGCCTCTTGCTGTCTGCAGTGATACAGCTCTTGGCCCACGTTAAAGCTCTTTTACGAGGTTCCTTGCCTCCTCTCTCTCTCTGCTTCTCTTCTTTCTTCCTGTTGTTTTTCTTCTTATTTCTTTCTGTCTGAAAAACCTGTGGGGTTGGCTGCATATATACATAACTCCTTGTTAACTTCAAGGCACTGCCCCTTCCATTTGGGGCTACAACCTGACCAATTCCCATTTAGTAGATCACAGATACTTCATTTGCATAGTAGGCTATAGTTACCTCATTTGCATACTCCACAATACTTTGTTTGCATGGGTATGTTGACTAACAACTGCAAGGTACATACCAATCACAAGGTATGGCTGCAGCCCAGGGCCAGAAAAAAAGTATCAAACTAAATTGTTAACAGCTTACCCAAGAAATGTAACAAACCCTCTGGGTTATAAAACTAGGGCAAAGGTAACTCCTCAGGGCTGGAGGAAAAAATTCTCTCAAGTCTGTACCTGCCTCCTCCAAAGAATCAAGGCAAAAAGTCACATAAAGGAATTCATCTCACCACACTCCAATTTGTCAATTTTATCTTGTTCTTCCACCCATTTTAAGGCAGTCTAGTGGTGCTGTTGTTAAAGCATTTGGCTGCTAACCAGAATATTGTTAGTTCAAACCCACCAGCCACTCTGTGGGAGAAAGATGAGGCAGTTTGCTTCTGTAAAGGTTTATAGTCTTGGAAACCTTATGGGAAGTTCTACTCTGTCCTATAGGGTTGTTGTGAGTCAGAAATGGCTTGCTGGCGGTGGTTTGGTGCTGAAGTACCTGCAACGGCAGGGCATCCAGTGCCTCATTTGTTGAGTGGTTCAAATATATTGTAACTGACTCATTGGTAGCACCTGCCAGATTTACAAATGTTAAATTAGCACATTCCAGAGTGAAAACTGGCTGCACAGAAAACCCTCCAAACCATAACTGTCTTCTGCTTATGCACCAGGTTTTATTTCTGTGTAGAAGTCTTCATTTTAGGTTTGATTAATCTATATTGAAAACCAAGCTGTAATCAGATGCTAATTTTAGATATGAGACTAGCAGGAGGCAAACAGAATAAACTAAAAATGCAACTCATTTGATATGCCTTTGAAGATGCGGCTCCTGAGCTGGAAACAGTTCTCTGGAAGTCATAGGTCTGCGCTTCTTTTTAAAGTGTGGGTGATGCTAATCAGGCCCCACATGTAAATGAGTCGTACGAGATGAACTAGGGCTCAGTTCAGCCAACACAGTTCCTTCCTCCTGTCAAGTCAGTCAGAGAGCTAATGCTAATTTCCTGCTTGGTTTGTGAGCTCATGTTTTGAGATCATGAACATTATCCTGACTTTGAAATGTTGCTTAGAACACAATATTATCTTATTTAGAAACTGGTGTTAATGTAAGCATAATAGTACAGGGAAGCAATACCACCAACTTTAATTTATTTATTGGGGGGTGAGGGATGGGACTAAGTATATTAACAGGTTCAGGAATGATGGGTTACTGATTTTAGTAATCACAGGGCTGGCTCTGGAATACCTAGTACTCTCCACCCTCTCAGGTGAAGCCAGGAAGAGCTCACAGAGAAGCAAAAGACCCTACTATGCAAGGGTGTCTTCAGCGTCTTGAAGGCATTCTCCACGTGAAACTCTTATTTCTGCAACCTGTTACTGGGCTCCATTCCTACTACTTGACTGAAGCAGCTCTGAAAAGGATCTTCAGGCTAAGTTTTCCAAAGGATGCTTTCAATTCCAAAGGATGCTTGCATTTCATTTAACTGACATATTTAATATTTAATTAATATTTAATATATAATTAAAGTTATCTTCTCTTGCAGCTTTTGTGATGTCCTTTTCTCCCTGCTTTCTTCCTTCTTATCTCCTGTGCTCCCCAGGCCTTAACTCTCTGACCCTGCCCTGGTAATGCCAATCAAGCTGAAGGCTCTACCAGGGAGCTACGGTAGTGTAGTGCCTAAAGCACTTGACTGCTAACCAGAAGGCTGGCAGTTCAAGTGCACCAGCCACTCCTCAGAAGGAAGATGGGGCAATCTACTTCCGTAGTGATCCTGACTCAGAAACCCAAGGAGGGGTCTGACTCGACAGCACATAACACACACACACACACACACACACACACACAGAGGAATGCCTTTCTCCACATGAAATGTGGACAATGAAACTTATGTATTCTATGACTTGGGACTACCTCAGTCACCCAAGCCACAAATCTGAGAGATGGCTATGGTTGTACCCTGCTCTCCTGCTCTCCCAACTTCTATTATCTTCATGCACACAGTCAACAGGTCACAAACATTTACCTCCTTATCAGCTCAAATACATGATGAGTGTCCACAGTTTTCAGGATAAAGTTCAGCCTCTTCACCTTGTCTTACATTACTCTCTGACCTGGTCTCTGCCTTCTTCCTCCCCTCATCTCTCATCACTCTCCTAAGTATCCTGCAATCCAGGGACACCTGATTTTGTACCAGATCTAGGATATCACAGGGTTCACAGCTCCTGCAATGTCCTCCATTCCTTCCTTCATTAAGCTAACTCCTACGTTCCTTGAAGCTCAAGTGGGAAGTCATCTGACTCATGAACTGAAGCATGTTCAATACTTACTACAAAACTTGGAACTCTATTCTGCTGCCACTGATTTACTGTCTGTGATGACCTTGTTTTATTTGATTTGCGATTTCCCTTGTAAAACAGTAGTGGGTACATAGTGGGCATTCAATACATACTAGTGTAATTAACACATCACTGAATGAATGAAGTGAGTGAATGGAAGAGAAGCTGCTCCTGTCATCTTGTCCTTCGGCTGTCCCACTGCTTTCAGATGAAAAAGAGGCTTTGTTCCCCTTTTCACTTGACATCAATGAAGACTCTAGGAGTCAGCGAGGCCTGTTTGAAGTCTGGATTCAGAGAGCTCATGGTGCCTACTGAATCAGTGTCAAGAGCTCCCTCTCCTGCTACTCACGCTCTCTGAGGCCCCACAGACCACAACACTGAGCCTAGAACCCTCCCCTCCTGATGAGCACTGTTCAGCAACAAGGTTACCAACATTCTGTGTCTATTTAAGGTCTCCTAACTATGTATTAGGATAAACTGGGAGGAAGCAGTAGTCCTTGAAAGGACATTTAAAAAAAAAAAAAAAAGTTTAGTGAAATACTCATCTCATGTATGTACAAAAGTTTTCTTTTTACTACAATTTTTGCATTTAGCTCCTCTTTGCCTCACAGCTGGCCAATACCCGGAGCTAGGAAAGGCACACTTGTGAGGTTCTGACCCCTGCAGGCTCTTCTCTGACCATCTCTCTCCCTCTGTTTGCTCCCCTTTCTCTGCACTCTCAATGCTTGATCAAAAGCTCATAACCACCCCAAAGGATGAGGGCAGGTAGGAGGTGAACTTCACACGTCTGAAAAAGGAAGACAGGACAAATACATCTCAAAGAGTTACTTATTCCTTTTTCTGACCTTCAGATTGTCCTGGTAATGCTTTCTGCCTTGGCCCATCTGCTGCCTCTGTGAGATCCCAGTAGGGCAGCCAGAGGGTAGCTGGAGCAGTATAAACGCACTCTCCCAGCTCTAATCATTTCACTAGCAGAGGAGATTTTTTTAAAGATCGAGCTGCAGCCTGTGAGGGGTGGAGATGCTGAAACAGCTGAGACACCGAGTGGTAACTCCTATTCGTCCTTCAGATTTCAACTCAAATGTTCTTTCTCCAGTTAACAGTTTAAGTTTATAATAGGTCGTATTTCCCATTTAGTTCTCCTATAGCTTTTTAATTTCTTCAGAGCATTTATCAAATTTGCCACTGCCCTGTATTTCACTGATTCCTCACCTTCCATCCTGATGGCTGACCTCCCTGAGGAAGGTTACTGTTTAACCCACCACTGACTCCCCAATGCCTCCTTCTACCTGCATAGTTTGGCACTCATTAAATAAATATTTTTTAAATGAATCTTTCCAAATCAATCTAGTTTGCTCACCTTATATGTGAGTCTACACTGTAACTTCCTAAATCTATTCACCAGTCTATTCACTATTCACCAAGGCTGCTCATAGAGGCTGGCTATGGTAGGAAAACTTCAAAGGTCATGTGTGCATGGCAAAAAAAATGAATACAAAGTACCTAGAATAACTTATAACCCTAACTCTCTAAAAACTTACTAAAATATCGAAGGCAAGGGTATCAGAAAATTAGCCACTAATTTCTTACACTCCTGATTAATAAGTAACCAATTCTTGGAGGAAAAACAGTCAATATTATCACCTTACATTTACGTAATATTCAATTTTCTCATTCATTATTTCACTGTATGCTTAGGTAATCCTTATCCTATCCTTACGATAAATCCTGTAAGTTAAGAGAGGTAGATTGTACCATTTACATTGATTTGCCAGTGTCACATAGTTTGACAGCTGGCAAGTACCCAGTCTTCTAGCTCTTAGCTGACAATGCTCTCAGCCTTCCATAAATAAAGCCATTAAGAAACTACATATCAAAAAATCAAAAAATCAATGTATAGCATATAATACAACATATTTATTCAGGGAACTGGGTTTTTGGCTTGTGCTAAAATTTTAAATGATTTCAGCCTATAGGATATTTATATACCCTGTATTGAAAATAATATCTAAAATATAAAGAGCATTTCTATGTATAAGATCAATATAGAATAGTCAATTGTACTCTCTATATGAGCAACAGCCAGAAAATTCTACTTTTTCCCATAACTTCAAATACTAATATCTTCTTATTTATTTCTAAATGTCAAAGAGTTCTCAGTCAGACTTGAAAACACTTCTAAACAAGTCCATGGCAACCTGCAAATTATTTTCAGTGATCTTGACATCCCTGTAACCATAGTCTTAGGACCAGAAAGACATATAAAAACAATCACCTCTAGAAAATTCAATTTTCAAATAATTATTTAAATAGCAACAAAAAATATAAGATATAATGTAAATGTAATAAGCCCAGTAAATGATTTATAAGACTTCTTTTGGTCTTATATAAACTGAATAAATTACATAATTTTATTGAAAGATATTAAAAGAAGAGCTAAATAAATAGAAAGAGACATTTTATGTTTATGGATAAGAAGACTTAAAACCTTGCGGATATAAATCTGCCCATATTGAGCTAGAGTAGATGTAATTTCAATTAAAATCCTAAAGGGTTTTCCCTATTACTGTTATGTGCCATTTAGTCGGACCTGACTCACAGCAACCCCTCCTTGGGTTTCTGAGGCAGTATCACTATGGAAGTAGATTGCCCAACCTTCCTTCTGAGGAGTGGCTGGTGGGTTGAACTTCCAGCCTTCTGGTTAGCAGTCAAGTACCTTAGGCACTATGCTACCCTAGAATGTAAAATCTGATTCTGAAATTTATATGAAACACAACTTATTCTTGAATAAGCAAGACACTCCAGTAGAAAAAGAGCATGATGGGGTAGGGGAGCATGTCCTGCTGGACACCAAGACCCATTATAAAGCTACAATAATTAAGACAGTGTAGCAAGTATAGACACATAAACAAATGGAAATAATGACCAGAAACATACCTTCATAAATAAGAAATTTGACAAGTGACAAAATAATGCTGGAATTCCTTCTGACATAGGACACAAATGGCTAATCATTTCAGATCATACAGCCACAGCAATGTCAGATGGATTAAGAGTTAGGAGATGAAAGGCAAATGTTAAAACTTCTAGATGGAAAATATATTTAACATCTCATGGTATAGAAAGAACACAAGATAAAAAAGAAAAACCTGGTAAACTCAACTATATTACTAAATCAATTCAATCACTTTAATTAAAGAAATTATTATAAAGAGAAAAAAAAGACAAACTACATATTTCAAGATATTTGGAACACATAAAAATGACAAATAATTAGTAACCAGAATATTTCAAGAATAAAGAAGAAGAAATGAACAAAAATAGACATGAAAGCTGAACGAACAAACATTTTACAGAAATGTTTCGTTTTAAAAGAAAGCCCAAATGGCCAATAACTACATGCAAAGATATTAAATCTCATTAGTCATTGGAATGTAAAGTAAAATCACAGGTTGTATCATTTCATAGCCACCCAAGCAGCAAACATTAAAGCTGGAGGGGAGAATGTGAAATGGCAGGAAGCCTCACTCTCTGAGGATGCAAGACCACGTGGCACTGCCGTGCAAGGTGGAACACACGTGTCCCACGTCTCAGCCATTGCTAGGTATCTGTCTGTTGACTGATCAACATACAAATTATTTAAAAACAAAAAAGTAATCTTTGTAGTAGTAGTGCTGTGTGATAAACCTGCTCTTAAAAACCTAATAGATAACTGTGGATGTTTACTCATTTCATGAAGAATTCTTTAACATACCTTTCATTGGCTGGCTACTCGATCATCACATGGGGCAGATAATGCATAACCAACAAGCTACTGTTGGACATTCAGATTTTTCAAAATTTTTGTTTCTATGTAAGTATGTGACAAATATCCATGTAGATAAATCTTTGCTTATTTAAGATAATAAATAAAAGTGAATCAAATGGTAGGCATATTTAAGGTGAGTTTTTTGAGATTCATTTTGTCAAATTATCTTCCAGGAAATATTATTAATAATTTATATAGCACTATATGAGCAATTTTTTCCAATAATCTCCCCAACACTGGATAAAAACATAAACTTTGCCAAATTTATAGGTGAAGTCTAGTACACTGCCTTTTCAATTTATGTTTAAGCAATAGTGAGCCTGGGTAGTTTATGTCTACTGTTCTCTCAGTTTCTACTCAGCTTTGTTGCTTAACCCTCTGTCCATTTTTCTATGTTATGTTCAATGTTTTTAATGATACATAATAATAATATATTCAGGATATTAATCCTTTCTCTTCGTCATTTATCTTTTACTCTGTTTTTGTTGTTTGCCTGTTTTAAATTTATACATACAGGCAGGCAATCCCTGGGTTATGGATGCCTGATTTAGACAACCTCTACTTGCTCTAATGTAGGGCTTCAAACTGATTCTGTCATGGCTGATGAAGCAAAACAGGAACAGACCAGAATTTTTATAATTTGCGTGATTCATCACAGTAAAAGGAATGGGAAAAATTACAGGTTGAAACTCTGCAATGGAAGACTCAGAAGAGGTGTACTGAACCCTTTTCAGGAGCCCGAAGCATGAGACTGGATTATTGTTAGCACCCTGTTGAGCCACACACATTTAAAGGAGTGTAGCCAGCTGCCATCTTTGAGTGGGGCATCTGCTTTAATTTTATGTAAATTTGCCCTCACTTCGAAATGACTTGCTTCACCTGTAGCTTCTAAATCACTGAAAAGGCTCCAGGCCTTTTCTTGTACTAACGGCTAAATAAGAACCATATGTACCTGTTTCAATTCACCCACAAATTGGACTTAAAGACACACTTAGAAACAGATCATGTTTATAACCTGCGGAATGCCTACATGTGTATGTATGTATAGGTATATACTTTTCTCTTTATGATTCATTCTCTGGCCCACAATTATTAATGTCTATACTTAAAGGATTTAACTCATCTTCCACTTGTCCCCTCATATAATAAAAATCCCTCATCTAATTCAGGTGAATAGCACCTTCCTCAAAGGGTTATTGTAAACATTAATTAAGATAATTTATATTAATGTGCTATATTAATAGTAAAGCAACCTATTAATGTCAATTATTACCAGCCCCCCAATAAACAGTAGTTATTAACATTACAGTCCACGGGTTTTATAATTACATACTAATAGCAGATGCTCTCAGGGGAAATGAAAAATCAAATGTACTCAGGAAGCTGAGAGCATAATATAAAAGTGTGCTTCGCGTTCCTCCACCTGTGCAGGAGTCCAGAACAGCTGCGGCGAGACCAAATGAGACACAGGCGCTCTTACCTTACTACTCATCCCCTTCCTCCGCCAGCTCTGTTTCCTTGTGCACCACCACTCTCGTGACGGACATGTCGGGGTGCTGCTCTCTGGCTTCCTTGATGGCCTGGGCCAACGCCTACCAGGGTCAGGAGAGAAAGTAGCTGTGAGCTGAGGGACAAGCTCCTCCGCAAAACACAGGCATACCAGTGAACTGAGATTCGGTCGCAAGCCAAAATAGGTCCATCTCTTTACGTGGGGAAGCAAGAAGGACTCATTGTTCATCTTAGAGAAAGCTTCTTACTTTTCCAAATTTCTGTTTCTCCAGTACAGCTTCAAATAATGACACAAGTGAAAGAGACATGTTGGCTTGGAATTCCAGTCTTGCCACTAACTGTGAGACTTGGAGAAAAGTTTCAATGATTTCAGAGCTGCACATGCAACAAGTGAAGGTGACTGCCATCAAGAATTGTTGCCAGTAGGGAACTATTTCAAAGTGAGGCAAACTTGCACAGCATTAAAAGGCAAGGAGTTCATACTGCGGGGACAGCTGATAGTGATGTAAAGCATCCCACATGGTGCCTGACCTGACACCCCACAGCACAGAATCACACCTTGCTCATCTCTTAAGTTCACAGCCATTGTTTGAACTTTTATTATTATTTGGGTGAACATTTACTGAGCAAATTGGTTTTCCATTCAACAATTCATACACATTTTGTTTTGTGACATTCACTGCAATCCCCACAATGTAACAGCACTCTTCCCATTTCTTCCCTGTGTTTACTGTTTCCATTTGTCCTTCTTCCCTATCCCTCCCTGCCTTCTGAGCTTTATCCCTGGGCAAATACTGCCCTTTTGATCTTGTGTGGTTGATTGTTCTAAGCCGTGCATATCTCCCTGGTTTTACTGTTCACCTTATTGGCCTATCATTTGGCTGAAAGTTGAGCCACTCATGGGGTTAATTCAGTTCCAAGCCTGAAGGGTGTCTAAGGGCCATAGTCTTGGGGGTTCTAATGTTTGTTGAACTATAATGTTGCAGGATAACTATAAATTTCTAGGACACAGAATAAGTACAAAAGCAGCAAGAATAACAATGAGATATAATCAGTAAAGCTAAAGATCAGAAAACACTGATCTTAGATTGTGAGGTACAGACCTCTACTTTACAGTTGAAAAAATTGAAGGCGCCAAGGTTAATGGGCCTTTGTCATGGTCATTCAGCCAGTAAACAGCAGGGACAGGACTAGGTCTGGGGTGCTGACCAGGCTGTGAGGAAGCAGATACAGGATTTCTCTGTTTTAGCAGAAAGTGAACTACATGAAGTATTGTGGCAAAGTGAAAAGGAGTAACACAAACAAAAGATCTTATTTTTCAGAGGAAAGGACGTTTTTATTCATTGTTGCTCATTTTGTTTTTAAAGAGATCTTTGGGAGAAAATAAGAGAAAACAAAATACCACAAAATAACACTCAAATTTTGGGAAATTATTCTGAAAGAAGAAATTCTATTTGCATAGAGAGTACCGTATCTCATAAGGAAGCCAGCATTTGAGAAAAGCAGCACAATATTTCTTTTGCTCTGTCACCTGCCTGAGGGGACAACTGCATTTCCTGTTTGAATTACAGTTTCTGTCTGCTATAAATCTATTGAGCAAAACCCTGAACCTCATTACACACATGCGCACGCGCACACACACACACACACAAAGGTAAGGCTACAAAAAGAGCAGTCTTTTTTACACTAACTGCTTTTCACACAAAAGCTTGGAAGAAAGTTGAGGATGCTTAAATGGCCACTAAGGAATAAACTGTTGACCTAAACCAGGCATAGACCCAGCTTCATATCTGAGCCATAGCACAACTGTCTGTCACACAGTGAAAGCTGGAAGGCCAGCGGGCAAGACTGGAGTGAGCATCAAGCAGACAGGTATCCCGCATCAGGCTGGGCCAGAGGAGTGTGTCAGGATATTGATAGGTGAAAGGACTGGAAAGGGGATGAGAAGGAGGCACAGGATGAATGTGGTTTCAAGTTTTTTTCCTAAAGTGTTCACAGGGGATGAAGGAGGTGAACCCATTAGTTTGCGGGACCCAAGTTGGAAGAGGGCTAGGGCAAGCTCTGATGGAGCCAAACATTGTTACGGACAAATCATCAAATAGTATAAAGATCTGTGTAATTAAACCGGGATGACTATTAAACAGAAAACATGAACAATGCTCAAAGGAAGAAAGCACATGTAAAATATGCTTGTTAGCCAAAAGGAAGGAGAAACAAAAACTGCTATAATCATCTTCAAACACATTTGAAACCAGTGTGCCATAATCTCTTCATTCCAAAATTATCAGCACATGGAATTAAATACTATAAAACATGAATGTATTATGGGAACATAAGGACAGCCAGGAAACGGTGACATCACAATCCCAAATTGGAAGTTATTTCACTAGAAAGAAATATGCACTAAGGAGCAAGCACAGTACATTTTATACTCCCCTCGTAGGAAGCTGAGTCAGGACTAGCACTGGGTGACACACTTGCAAAGTAAGCTTCTACAAAGAACACTTCTTCAGTTTGCCAACGGTTAAAGATTACCTCGTCTCACCTGAAGGTTTCCATCTACCATTAAGATTCCTTTTAAACTAGGCAAGAAACTGAAAAAGATGTTAACAATACTAAACTCACAACAGTATAAACTTCAGTTCTCTGACACAGAAGTGATTTCCTTCATTTAATTTATATAGTTTCGTTAGGGGAACCCAAGACTATCCCAGAGGACAGCAGTAGCATAAATTCTCTATACAGCAAATTGGAAGCTTGGTTTTCACAATAGCATTTCATTTTCCAGTAGTAACCAGGTGAATGTGCTAGCCATCTTCTAGGAAACTCTACTCCAAAATCAAAATGAAGAGTCAGGGAACCCTATAACCTCTAATAACTCTCAAGGAATTAAATAAACAAACATTATAAAATATGATAGAAAAGTAAAAGCATGTTACAGAAGTTGAAAAAAAAACTATATATATCTATAGTTTTTTTTTAAGGCATGAAGGAAAATACTTCTCTCTGGTCACATACAGGGAAGCTTTATCAACCAAAACACTTTGTTCACTAAAATTCTCTTCTCTGAGCTCAGTATCATGTTCAAAGCTTTGTAACTGTCATTTGTTCCTACTACTCAGCTGAGGTGGTCAGTTGAACATTTCTTTCCCTTTTTCTTCAAGCTGCTATAAAAGGCAAACAGCTTGGCCTCCTTAAAGCCAACCAATTAAAATCACTCAAAAAAAAAAAAAAAAAAATCTCACCACTTGGTAATGAAATCTGAAATTAAAGCTGTCCTACAAGCTCTGGTGGTGTAGTGCTTAAGGCATTTGACTGCTAACCAGAAGGCTGGCAGTCCAAACCTACCAGCCACTCCTCGGAAGGAAGTTTGGGCAATCTACTTCCGTAGTGATACTGCCTCAGAAACCCAATCGGAGGGGTCGCTATGAGTCAGGTCCGACTTGACGGCAGTGAGTTGAGTACAATTCTCCAGCAGTTCCATCCATTACCTGCTTTACACCAAGCTTATGTCAAAGCTAACATCAGAATAAAAGCAATGATTCTTTTAAAAAATTTCTTCTGGGGTAAATTACAATTTCTTCATGCTGTGAAAGATCTTAAATCAGCCCCACAAAAGAGTAGCAGTTTGGGAAAAATACCTGGTGGTAAATGGCCCAATTTTCTAATGCTCTCAAAAAAATACTTGAAACGTTCCTAAAAGTGGGCATAAGTCAATCTTAGTCTCTTTTTTCCATTTTTTTTTAAGAAGCCAATATCATTAAGCTGTAACTCAAGTTTTAAAATTTGATGCTTTGTCTTTTAACCTAGCCTCACAGAAATACCTAATGGCTGCCAAGAGATTATTCTGACCAAAAAGTGCATATAAAGCCACTGGGAAATGACAATCTCCGCTTTATGCAGTGTTAGAAAGGCTGGAAGGACAGGTAGTGTCCAGACTGCAAGCATCCTTAAAACATGCTCTGGCATTAGAATGCACCCAAGAGGTACTGGGAGATGGGGTTTCACAGAGGGATGTGACACAATGAGAGAAGTGTGACTTTTTAGGAAAAAACACGGTCATTTTCAGAACTAGAACCTGAGGTCTTTACCTGGTCATGATCAATATCTGCATCTCCTGTGATTACAATACGTTTCTCAATTCTTGTTTCAGATATTCCACCTTTTACAGTCTAAAGATCACAAAGAAAAAAAAAAAATCACCAAAGCATGCAAAATCAAAAAGAGAAAAAGAACACACCTAGAACTTCTAATCATTGTAAGGTAATCCACACTAAATGGGAGACAACTGATATTCTACTAAATTTGTGCTTCATTTTTAACTCTCAAGAGAATTCTACTGTTAAAATGCTAGCCTTCATAAATCAGTTGAAAGCAACCCTTAAAATAATTTATCAAAATTCAGGTGAGATTAAGATGGTGGGACAGACACCGTGTAATCCAAATAGTTTTCCTGGGATACTCTGTCACAATCTCCTGAATTTCTCACTCCCAGTTCACCAATTTTGAAATGGAGATTGGAAAAAGGAGGTAAGTGTAAAGTATTTGTGTAGTTCCAAGGAATTCTAACAATTTATGTATCTATTTCTGGTTTGGGAAACTGATTGTAGTGTTTTGCCTGTTTAATTCCGGTCATACAAATTCACTTGGTGAGTTTGTTTGGTTTAGTGCAATAAGATAAAGGAGATGTATGAGGTTGATACTGAATTTTTGTTGAATGTCTGATTTAAATCATCTGCATGTAGTTGTGACTGTGGACATGGGACATGGTTAAACACAGACCATGTGGCTGTGAAGGGACTCAGGGGAAGGAGCTCCTTGGTATATCGTCTCCAGTTACTGGCTTGTTGCGATCTGATATAGCCTTCAGCACACTGCATTAGGCTGAAGAGATCATATGGCTGTGACATTCCAAACAAAGAGAGATATAGCACAGTTCTCAGAAAATACATATCCAAACTCCACAACTCTAGCAAATTTATACACAAAACCATGTCATGGCACTTTACTACAGAAAACAAGGCTTATCATCAGATTTAATCACTAAGTACATTTTAAAATGAGTGCCCAAACTACCCTGCATTTATATGGCATATTTTAATTTACAAAGTTTTTTTTTATTTCATTTTGCTTGGTTTTTGTTTAAACACAGGGTTGTGGTGGGGAGAATAAAGGCTATATTTATTACTTTTAAGCACTAACAAAACATGAGAAGAAAAGTCTTAAAGGAGATACTGGAAAGTAATGGAGTGAGAAATGAGACGACTTTAGCACACATCAGAATCACCCAGAGGCCTTCTGAAACCACTTTCAGGGTATCAGTAAGTCTGGAGTGGGGCTGTACAACATACACTTCTAACAAGGCCCCAGACAGGGCTGAGCCTGTTGGTCCAGGGACCATGCTTTGAGACTCACTGATGTAAGGTATTATACATTCAGCGAATGATTTGCAAAAAAGTCCAAGATCAATATGCCAGTATCTTAAATAAATGGAGAAAATTTTGCATTATTTGAAAAACTTGCTGAAAATTATGAAAGATGGTCTTCATTCAGTTGCTTTGGTCAGAGGGATCATTTGTACTTACCAAATCTTAAAGTGTTCCCACTTTCATTAAGCTCTACCCCTGTGGCTGTCTTAAGTACAGCTATTCATAACATATTTTTAACCCCCTCGTACTTTACAGAATTGCAATTTGGTTTAACGCATTTGTCAATGGAGTCTTATTTCTTGGCTATTTGAAATCAAGGCATTTTTACTCCGATGGCACTCTGTTACTGTGAAGTGTGTACAGGAACAAAGAAACAATTCAGAAAAGAGAATATCCTGTCTGCAAAGCACCATCATCCCCACAGGATCCCCGGGATCGCTTTACCTTGGTGATATGTGTGGTGGTGGTTGTTGACACGGAGTCAGATGTGATGGTTTGTGCAGTCAGTAATGTGCCCGTATCACCACCTGCCCCGCCATCAACCTTTGGATAGTTGAGGGGAAAATACAAAGTAACGTTTAGCTTCCATTACGTTGTCCAAGAAGACCCTTTCCCACTGAATATGCATCTTTAAAAATCTATGCAGTTGGCACATATTTATGGTGGTAATTTACAAGACAATGGCTGGAAATTGAAAGGCAAAGGCTGGATGCACATGCAGAAGCAAATCCTGTGGGTGGAGAGAAAAAAGGGAGAATGGAAGGAGAAGGTGGTTTGGAAAACTTCAAGGGAGTCACCAGAGAATCTGACCTGAAGGCCATTATGCAGAAGCCAGAAAAGGAAACTAGACAACCAGACAGAGACATTTTCCACAGTGACCAGAAGTACTGAGTTGCTTGTTGTTATTGGTTTTTAAGCATAGGTGGGTAAAAGTAGAGAAACATTTTCTTAGATTATTAGGCAACAGAACCTGAATAAGATGGAGTGAACTTGAGTGATTTCACCGTTTGCTTATCTCTAGCAGAATTTTTAAAAACAATTTTGTTCCTGTAACAGTTTTTGCATTGGAATGTATAGAATGTATATACGGGTACAACTGGAATTCCTGGGTGGCAGAAACAGTTAAGCATTTGGATCACAACCAAAAGATTGGCAGTTCAAACCCACCCAGAGGCAGCTTGGAATGCTGTTTCTGAGTGGTCATGGTCTTGAAAATCCTATGGAGCAGTTCTACTCTGCACGCATGGGGTCACCATGAGTCTGAACTGACTCGATAGCAACTAATAACAACAACAACATGCGTATATATATTTATATATTTTAATATGTATGCATGCACACACTCTATACATACAATATATCAATCCCATGCATATATCAAAATAGATTTTTACTTGTTTGTTTTGGTGCTGGAAAAGGTAGAAAGTTCTAGAGCCTACCAAAGGAAATAAAGAAGCAAATTGATGGCCTAATTGAATTTATATTAATACTCAAACTTATCTAACCCTTGTGTACTGGTACTCATTGACACATGGAAATACCCTGAAACTTAAGGTCCAGAGACTTTCTGACTGAAAGTTGAGAAGAAGCTCTGACTTGGCTGATACACCTGTATGCCATTCGGAGAGCACTTACCACAATACAGACACACGTGCATGTTCTCCCCTAACACTTGGTCCTAAGAAATATGTTTGTGCTCTTGTAAGATTTGTGCATTCATGTGGACAACATACCCCAGATAATTGTGGGAAACATTTCATATATGCACACATTAAACATTTTTAGAAATATTTCAAGACGGCAATAATCTGCCATTCTCCACCATGGTACAATCCTACTACAGAATTCTAAACTTAGTGGAGAAAATTGTTATTGTATAGATTTTTAAACAACTCCATTTTAAAATGAACATTTTCCCCTTTTTGTTACCCTCAAGATTAGACAATTAATGCTTATTTCAAATATTTGCAGAATCAGTGCCTGCAGACCTAAAATCAAACACAATAATCTGATAGTTTACATAAAGAATGACTATATAAATTTTCAGAAAATAATCCCAGTAAAAAGAGAAGCCCATGTAGTATATACCCACAGGCAAGTGTCAGTTCATTAGGTCTGTCTTCATGGAGTTAGAGGGGGTGGAAAAAGTCTATATATCCTACTGATCCACTAACTACACCAGATCCAATAAACTGTGAGAGACAATCTATTTCCAAGTGCACATAAAATTCCTGGATGTACCAAGTCATAAATGAGCAAGACTGATACTACTAGTTCTAAATAATCATATGTCTGTTCACCCTTATAATTACTGGGTTACCACTTTGATTGGAGCTCTCTGACTCAATCTAAGAGAGCCACAAGGCTAGTTATATTTGTTGTTTAAGTATAGATATAAAATGGAGATATTAAAAAAAAAAAAAAAAGACGACATCAAAGTAAAAAACATGTAAACTAGAAAAAGACAGAATGGAAACAGAAATAGACAAATTAAGTAAAAAAGAACTGAAATAGTGCAAATCTAGAGCTTTTGTACCTGTGGAGACTCATATGTGATGGTTTTGGTCTCCGTTTGGACAATGGGGACTTCCTTGGTGGAGATTTCTGTCCTTTGTGAGGCATCAGAAATTGTTACCATCTCTGTTTTTACCACTGGTGGCTGAGGTGAAAAAGGAAGGGAAAAATAAATTCTAGTGGTAATGAAGTAAAAGTGCTTAATGGAACCTTCAAAATAATTTTAAGAAACATATCCAAACACACACTCATGCACAAAAGAAAAGAATAAAAGCAAATAACCTAAAAGACAGAAAAGAAAAATCTTTCTTTAAATATCACGTGTGTGTTAGTGAGTGGGTGTATGTGTGTGTGTGTGCATGTGTTTGAAAGTAAAAGATAACAGCCCCCTAAATCATGATATATTTCAAATGATGATGAGGCCAAACTAGCTAAGTGTCATGCCTATTGTACAGTGACTTAAACTTTGGCTTTGGTCAAGTAACAACAGAATTGACAAGAAAACAAAACAGAATAAACTGTGTGAAGTGGCCTGTCTCTCCTTTTACTACAGTTTAAAGAACCACATGGTTTGTATGAAGGCTCATTTACTTTCCTTGGCCCGCATGCTCCATTGGCTAAGATTTGCTCTTTTCCCCAAGAAGGCTTTTCTGCCTTACTGACAATGGAGATACCATTTTCAGAAAAAATAACTTCAAGTATGACTGCTTTCAATTATACTTGTTTAAAACCTACAGTTTTTCAGGGGGGTACCAGGTTTGCTGGTCCGATAGAGCCGGGTGGAACCACTGAGACTATGGCCCCTAGCTGCCCTTCAGGTCTGGAATCGAACCCACACCTGTGGTTTCCAGCCAAACAAAATACAGGCATATGAGTTGAACATTTACCTCAAGTAGATACACTCCTTGGAGAGAACAATAATGGGAGAAAGAAGGGCTGCTTATGCACAGGGAGACAGCTCAGGGGACAGAAGCCCATGGAGAGATGGACACTGGGAAGAGGTAACTGTGGGGAGGAGGTAGGAGGGGAGCTGTTGCATTGTGCTAAACTGTGGTCAATGTCATGAGACAAAGTGTATATGAACTGCTGTATGGAAAGTGAATTTGCTCTGTAAATCTTCACCCAAATCACAATAAAATAAAATAAAATAAAATAAAATAAACCTGCAGTTTTTCTTATATATTACATAAATTAAAATGTTATGAAATTACTCCATCAATACTGCATTAATGTTTTGAACAACTTAAAACATTAAATGTGAAGTCTGAGGACCTGTTAACATTGTGGTCTGCTGAGCATATATGTTTACTACACCACCAGCCTACACTATTTCCAAAATAATAGTGTACTAGACAGAAAATTCCCAACAGGTGTACTTTATTTAAAGAGGAATAACTGTGTGATAGCAGCAGAAAATAATAGTTCAAAGTAGTCACAGATTCTTGAACTGTCTTCTTTGAAGTGGAAAGTTAAAATGTAACATAATAAAAATCTATTAAATTCTCTCAAGACAAAGTCACTTCACAATTTTCCATCCCATCAAAAACAACAAATGTGAATAATCTCTACATCGTGGGCATTTAATTTTAGAATCCCAAATAAAAAAATGCCCATAAAAGCAAACCCTCCCTGAGCATAACTTGAACTTCCAATTCAGTAGCACTGCACCTAGTGACCAAGAAATAACCTAGGAGGGGTACGGAAAGTTAGTTTTTGAAGAGGAAGGGACTTATACTCGATGTAGATAATCCACAAAACCTATCAACTTGCAAATAATCTAGAACTGATGGTAGAGAATGACAGAAGTGGTCCTCCTATTCAATAGTCTAGCCTCTTGCTGCCTTCAAGGAAAGAAAAGACTCCTAGCCAAACCATACAATCCCAGGCATCTAAAAAACTGAAGTCACAGGGGCATGCAACAAGTCATGTTCTTGTCACTGCCAGATGCCGTGCTCAGAGCAGCAGAGTAATGAAAGCCTGCTGCCATTTCTAAAAAGCTTAAGTTGAAGAGCGACAGAATGAGCCAAAGTCAAACCCAACCACGACAAGAGGAACACACATACTCACATTACACATTTCTTCAACATTACATATACAATTTTCTAATTAAACCAATGAGAAAAAGCATTAGGGTCAGGAAGCAGTGCAACTAAGAACAAAAGAGTTGAAAATATTTAAAACATGCAAAGAAAAATTTACATGTGTAATGGAGACGGAAAAATGATATGGCTGTGTCAGGAAGTTCCCTCTACCAGGTGATCGACTTGCAGTAAAGAAGCCAGAAACCATGAACTGAGTTGGCAGAAAATCTACAAAGCAGTGCTTTCCCTTTTCTTGAATTGGGAAGAATCAGAATCTTGTTGAAAAAGCTCAGAAGAATTGGGAGGACAGGAGAAGAAAGGCAGGTGTTTGCCACCTGAGAAACAGCTCTATTATAGTTTAACTCCCACTTGGGACACCCATTTACCTCTGAACAACAAATAATTTCTGGCAAAACATCAATGTCAACATGAGACACCTCTCCGTTAACTTTATGTTGCTCTTCCTCTGTTTCTTCTCTCATGTCTTGCTTAATAGCGCCTTCATTTACACTCTTCTCTCCAGGTATGTTTTGGGCAACTACGTTTTCCTGGATCACTGTTTCTATTGTGATTATATTGGCACCTGCTTGTTTGACTGGGCTGGCTTCTGGCATTGCTTCCTGCCTCTCTACTACCTTGGCTGCTTGGCCCGGCTCTTCCTCCGGCTCTTCTTCATACTCCTCCTGCTCCTCCCTTATTGTGCCCTCGGTCACACGGCGGTGGGGGCGGTACTCTCCCACATCTTCTCCTTCACTCTCACTGCTGCTGCTGCTCTCAGAAGACAGAGAGGTGGAGTCTTTCTGCATCAGTGGCTCCACCTCACGAATCTCCCCAGGACCACTCCCAGGTGATATCTCTTTACCGTTCATTTCTTCCGTGATTACTCTTTCGTCTTTCCCAACCTCTGCCCGCTTCTTCTCCTCCACTACATTCAGAGTCTCATGTGAACTCTGTACAAAAAAAAATGGATGAGGGAAAACAAAAATGTATGAATAAACGAAAATGATGGAAACCAAAACTAACTGATGGTAGGTTCATGTCATGGAGCAAAACAAAGATGATTATGATGGCTGACTGAAAGGGAAGCGGGGAAATGGTGAAGGGTATCAGAAACGTCAGGCAACGGTGTGAAATGGAAAAAGGGGAGAACCTTAACAGCATCACTGGCTCCACCGCATGGCCCTTCTGACTCGGGAGCACGTTTCTGCGAAACAAAAAGCAACCAAGGACACAAAATCAATAAACGTTTACCTCGACACCGACCAAAACAAGCATCTGACACACAAAGACAGAACAGGAAGAATCAGAATCTACAAAGATCTCTGCTCAAGGTCAAACAAAGGACAGTTAAGACAAACGCCAAAAAGCTTACAAAAAGAAACAAAAATACAAAGACAGCCAGCACCCTCCCAAAAGAACGAAACACTTGCGTTATAGCTACACCTGTACACATTACTTAGGTAGTTGATTTTAAAAAAATAAAAAAGAATTATACAAAACTTACTGATCACCTTCAAGAATAACTTTAAAACCTACTGACAATAAACGTTTTGGTCTTAATCAGACTATAAAGCCTGCCCTAAAATTCTTGATTCCTAAATGAATACAGCATTAAGGACATGATACCTCATGTCATGTCATGGCTCATTTAAAAAACAGATTTGATTGGCAAAATTATAACTATTAACATAAAAATGTTCTTTTCAGAAATGATTATTAATATCACAAACTGCATTACAAACAGTAACAGGGACAGCATAACATTTGGGTAGATGTCAGTGGTGCTCCAAGGGTTTTCTTTAGAATTTAGCTTCTCCAGGGGCATCTTTGAAATCAAAATGCATCAAGTTTACTATATGAGATGTTCTTCCCCACCTCCTACAGACATTTGTTTCCTGGGAGTAACTGAATTTACTCTAGTTCTGTAATATAGTACCTAAATGTTTGGTAAATACCTCTATATATACATATATATGTATCATTGCTATAAATTACTGTATCATTTAACTAGAGTAGAAATTTTTTTATGGAAAAGTTTTAAATTTTTATTTTTTAAAGGCCATTTTATATTACTATTTTCATTATTATTATTATTATTATTAACTGTGCTTTAGGTGAAGGTTAAAGAGCAAATTAGTTTCCCATTTGATAATCTGCACAAAAAAGTGTTCCATGACATTGGTTGCATTCTTAACAATATATCAGCACTTTCCCCATTTCTGCCCTGGGTTCTCCATTTCATTTCTCTGAATTTTCTACCCCTTTCTGCTTTCTCATCCTTGCTTTTGGGCAAATGTTGCCCTTTTTGATCTCATATAATTGACTGTTCTAAGAAACACACTCCTCTCAGGTGTTATTGTTTATTTTATGCGTCTATTGTTTGGCTGAAAGGTGGTCTCCGGGAATGGCTTCAGTTCCAGGTCAGTAGGGTATCTCAGGGCCATAGACTCAGGGGTTCCTCTAGTCTCTGTCAGACCAGTAAGTGTTGTCTTTCCTTATGAATTTGTTTTTTAGATTTACATTTTTCTTCCACTCTATCTGGGACCCTCTGTTGTGATCCCAGTCAGACTGGTCACATTACTATTTTGAAAAAGCTCCTTTAAAACAAAGCCTAACCAAGTTTTAGACATTCAAGTGTTGGTACAGCCTATGATCTAACCTAAAATAAATCTGCTAGAGACAGTAGCCCTACTTATTCAAGAAGGTATCTCCATGCCAAATCGAGAGGGGCACTGCACCTCTGAATCCTCTGAGCAGAAAGGAACCTTGCGGAGATGCCATGGCAGTCCCTGGATTGCAGCTGCTCGTTTCCTACAACAAGCTTTCTTACTAGAGAGAGCAGGATCTCATGGTTATCTGCACTAGTGACATGAATAACCATGAGTTAATGGTCCTAAAATGGCACACTTCTCTGTGACACCTATCAATATCCACTCACACTCTCTTTGACCTGCATTGTTATTATTAAATTAATGGTAAGATCATGTTTAACTGCTCAAAATTAATATCACGTAAGTCATGTCACTGAGAACAAGAGAGCCAATTCTACAGTTCTGTTGAAAACCCGTAGGTCCCAGACAATAAACTGGAAAACTCAGAATCTATTTCAAGAAACAGATACTATGTAACTACTTGTGAATTTCTATGAAAATCAAGATATCCGGTGATCAGAACATTTCTGAAGCAGATATGTCATTATTATTACAGACCAGTGAATTATTATTATTAGCTAACCATACAGGGCTGGATGCGTTCTGCCAAAGTTCAGGGAATCTCTTTAGGATCGTTAAAAAAAAAACTATTTCACTGGCTATGGGAGGCACTTCAAAGTTGCCACAGAAACAAAATTTCTAAAATCACAAGCCATCAAAAGATGCCTGAGAGACAAGTGGGCTTTAAAAACAAATTCTGCAAAGTGTATGTAAGCTTCTGGTTGTTTGGGAATTTCCTTCTGCTTAGTAACTCAGGTTGTGGTCTTTAAAGATTTAAATGATTCTCTGAATTGAGGCAGTTTTTTAGAGGGTGTGGGTGGGGACCAAAAGCAGCAGGAGAAACATCCAACCTTTTCCTCATGACAAATTTCAGTCACTATTACTTGAATGTTTTTCCTGGGAAAGGTTAATTTCACCAATAAAAGCACTGAAGGGAAATGCTCCTGAATATTTAAAAAATGAAAAAATCATTCTCATATGTGGCTTTGAATAACAGGGAAACAAAGTAAAATGCACCTCAGGCAACTGTGAAGAGGGCGAAGAGGAAAGCTTTTCACAAGGTGCATTAGAGTTCACAACAGTGCCCTCTGCTGTCCAAGTGGTGGCTGAAGTGAAGGTGGCTCTCATGCTATCAGAAAAGCCCTTTTCACTAAACAAAATGGATGTTATCTCCTCTTCTAGGCTCTAGAGAGGTCAGAAAAGGAAGAGCAAAGAATTAACAATAAGTCAGAAGAGACAGCAGTGACCTATTAAAAGAAAGGAAAGTTACACAAGAAAGGATAACAGAACAGCGTCAACTGAAAGAAAGATGAGGATTCTGAAAGATTCTGCGGCAGGCTTACGTGGAGGTTCACCTAAATGCCAGTTTTTCAATCCTGCTTGACAATACTTCATAGTTTCACCTTAAAACTCCCAGCTTAAAACTCCTTGGTTTATCACTGAAGCTCTATCACAAACTGAGCACAACCTACCTACCCATCACTTACTTCATTTTTCCTGAGGTAGCTTCTCTGTGTGAGCTTTATTCTGCACAGAATTGGCCTTGTCTCTGGCTCCTATACTTGAAATGTTTATTCCTGTGTTAGAGTTTGGACGATCCTACCCCTCCTACTTCCAATGCCCTGCCCTGTGGGAAGCAGGCCCTTACAATTTTGTCACCTGCGGTCCAGTTAATATTCCTTATTTTGTATAAGCTCTTTGGCTAACTATTCTAATTCATGTCATTTCTTCTCTTCTCCTTATTACTTAACTGTCCACACAACAGCATTCTGACAGCAGGTCATAGTAATTCCTTCAGACATGCTAAATAAATTACACAATGAATAAACTGTGTATTTTTAAAAAAAAATAAAAACAAAGAAAAAAATTCTAAATAGGAAGACAAACCCAGAGGTGAAAACTCAGAGAAATGTGAAAATCATGTGTCTCTGAAAATCTATTAAGGCAAATTTAATACTCCAATTTCTTTCCCTTAAGTGATGGTCCTTAACCTGACTGACGGCACTGGAGGAAAGCTGGAGACTCTCATTAGAAGCATGCAAGACCAATTTCTAATGAAACCCACTGCTCAGAGATCTTAAGGAGCTCTGGTGGTACAGTGGGTAAGACATGCCTGCTAACAAGAAGGCTGCGGTTCAAACACACCAGGTGCTCCATGGGAGGAAGATGAGGCAATCTTACTTCCAAAAAGATTTACAGCCTCGGAAACCCAAAGGGGCTTTTTATGAGTCAGAATCAACCCCACGGCAATGGGTTTGGTTGTTTTGGTTTGCTCAGATCTTAAAGAAAAATAAATAACATTTCTAAGCTAGGAGGAGTGGAGGCTAGGCACAGTGAGGTGAGGAGATTGAAGTGGTAAGTACCTGCAATATTCAGGAGAGAAAAAAGCTTTCAGACAAATTCAGCTTAATTATAATTCTCTTAATCACACCATCCCTGGAGCAAGATGGGTGAAGAAAGTGTCCTTCCAGGGAAGTTTAAATAAGTGGCATCCGTTTAATAATTCCACGAAACATCTTATAAGTACCCTAAAACTATAATCTATGTAATTTCTACTAGACTCTTGAGAAAATATTTTATACAAATTTAAGTATAACTCTTACAATGTATGGGAATACAACATCAATAGAGTATACAACAGACTTATTTACCTGCTACAGAGTAGTAAATGACTTAGTTTCCAATTTTCTGCTATATTCTCACAATCACTTCCACTCCAAATAAAGTCACTTTGAAAGTTCAATGTATTTATCTTTTAAACAAGAAAGCTATAAATGCTTTATTATAAATCTATAATCTATAAATCCCACAGCATAGGAATTGGGGGAAAAATGGTTAAATTATATATTAGGCATATTGTTTTATTCTATCGCTCAATAGGGATTATAATTCAAAGATAAATGAAAAACTGCAAAATCAGTATAAAAATGAAGCTGCAACAAAGAAATTTAAAAGGTATTCTATTGAAGTGTAAAACACTCTAGTAGACTCAACTTCTCACTTACTATCAAATAATAGTGGAAATATGTCGTTTGAAAAAACTGCATGGAAAAACTACCTGGAAAAAACTAAAACTGAATGGATGCATGGGATGCTTATAGTTACAATAATTCATATGTACACCATATAAATATGTATTTTCCTAGGAGTGTTGGAGGAAAAGAATTTTAAAAAGTATTAATTTCAAGTGCCAATAAAAACCATTTAGGAACTAAACAATGGTAAGTTTCAGATTTAAATTTCACATAACATCACTTTAATATATAAATTCTATGACAAAATAGTTTATATTGCACATTTGTAAAATATGAGATCCAGAAAAACAGTGACAACTTTAAACACCTTCACCAAAATTCCAAAGCTTCCTTTTGCAGAAAGTCCAAGGAAATAATTTTAAATTAATTAAATAGTGCTATTTGACTTGCTTCTGGAGGATAATTTTTTAAAATATGTAACATTTCAAAATGTGGGAAAAAGCATTACATATAGCGAGTCTAATTCTATAAGCTTTGGATTTGAGGCTAACCTTTATAAAGTACATAAACATGCCACTTGGTTCAGCTTTGTGACATTATCTTTCTCGTTCTCAGTGTTCTGGAAATATGTCATCTTAACTAGACCTCAAATTCCTCTAAGGCTTTATCTCCCATTTACTTTGTCTCCTCCTACCCCACAATACGTTTTCATGAATACTCCCTAGTGACCAAAAAAACTACTTTGTGGGAAGAAAACATTTTTTTCCTTAGGACTGATGTCTATTCTCACTCACACCTCCTATAATCCATTTCTCATCCAGCCACCAGAGGGATTTGTCAGGCACATAGGGGATCATGTTACAACCCAGTTTAAAATTCTATAGTGGCTTCCCACAACTTCTATAATAAAATTCCAAAAGGTCAATATGGTGTTTAGGACCCTGGCATGATCTGGAGCCTGACTTCTTTGGTCCCGCTTTGGTATCCTTCATTCTCCTCCATGGTTATGAAGCCATGGTCACTTGATCCCTCAGTTCCTTGAACTAGTTCCTGCTGTGGGGAAGTTGCATTTGCTCTCCCTTAACATGCAAAAATCTTCATGCTTTCTTGTTCTGCTCTCAACTCAGATGCCTTTCCTCAAAGAAGCCTTCTCTGACGACAATGATAAAGAGGCCTTCTCAGTCATCTTCTAATGTAACACTATATTTCACCTATTTTTTAACACTTAATTCTTAGTACTTGATAATTTCTAATTAATAAATGAATTATAATTAATTAGTGTAATTAATTAATAAATATCATTAGTTAATGTAATTATTTATATGTTTGCTAAGCTCTCTAGTCTCAGCAAATAACAGGCTGAACAACTGGCTAAGCAAAATCAGTACGGAAAAAAGGATAATTATGGGAAAGTAATAGAAAGCTGACTTCTTTAGTAATGTCCGATATTTCATATATGCAGGAACACCGACAAAAAACTTGGAGAACTATTATAAAAAAACAAAATGCAACGCACCGCTGCTGAGTGAGATCCGACACATAGCGACCCCTCCATGGGTTTCCCAGGCAGTACCACTATAGAAGTAGATTGCCCAACCTTCCTTCCAAGAAGTGGCTGGTGGGTTTGAACCGCCAACCTTCTGATTAGCAGTCAAATGCCTTAGGCACTACGCCACCAGAGCTCACCAAAAATCTTATTTTCCAAATAAAAATCTTAAAAATAAAACTCAAAAGGTTGCCATATGTAATTAGTAAACTAGTACCCTAAAGAACACATAATTTGCCTGTTTAACAGCATGTGTGTGTAAGTATTGAACAAACAGTGCATTTTCATATGCAATTATAGTTTCCCAAGTGTCAGCCACGTATATCAAAATTAAGGATCACTTATCACATACAGTGGTTGAAATTTCTGCATTTCATAATGTTGAATTTTAAAATAAAGTACTTCTGCAATATGGAGTATCTCATCTAATGACCCTGCTTATTCTATACATGGGGGATTTAATTTTTAAATGCTTAAAAAATATATTTTTTAAAAATTTAGCTTGGTACATAAGAAAATGTACTAGCTTACAGCTGTGGACAGAAATAAAAGGAAAAGGGAAAAAAGCAAGAGTAGATCCAAGGATGCGAGGTGAACACCTTGTCCGCCTCCTGAGCTTTTTCTTCAACTGTCCGTGTGGTCACCATCTGGTCCTTCTCCTTCATGGATAAAATATCCTTGAAAAGATGGTCTCCTTTTCTCTATTGTTTTAAACAATAGACATAACAACAAATAAGACAAATACATTACATCTATAGCAACACAAACATAAAACAACCATGTGGGTCAGAGGAATAAAAAACATGAAGTGGCACATAAAAGGAGGCCAAGATCTTAGCTTATCATCAGACACTGTTTCTCCAGAAACTATAACGCTCCACAGCGAACTGCTGAAATACTGACATCAATACATCCAACTTCCTAATACTTTACCCATGATGTTTTATTTAGTATTGTCAAAAGTTTTTTTTTTTTCAGTTCAGTAATTATTTCTGCTAAATCTGTTCTTAAAGAACTATTTTCCTTTCACAGTCACAAACTTAGAGATCAAAATACTAAGTTTTGTTAAGAAAGGTAAATAAAAACGGCCCTGGACTATCTAAACCTTATAGCTGGAATCTGGCAACATTCAACCCTGACTATAAACTGAACTTCAGAGGGAGAGAAGAGAGGAAGGGAAAAGGAGAAAGAAGAAATTACAGGGTAACAACTTCATATACTTTGAAAACTGTGTATTAAATGTAGCACGATAATAGAGCCCACAGAAATTCTGGGTCAATAATAGAAGAGTTTTTGGAGTATCAGAAGGAAATGGTAATGAAAAAATACTCTGAGGAGATATTCAAAAGGCAGTACTTATTTTTGTATAGAGAAGAGAAACATGGAAGAAAATGAATGATAGTTTAGAGATGATATAGTTAAAAATGTCTTTTAAAAACTGATCTACAATTCATTATAAGATAGTTTCTGCACTTAGTTACATGATAAAAATATTTTGCAAGTTTTCAACAAGGTTCATCAATCTTTGTTTAAAGCTGAGTTTAACTTGTTATCCTCATGGTAATTACTTTACACATGGTAATTATGGTCTACATTCCTACTTCCCTTTAATTTCTACTTATCGAATTATTAATAAACTCCTTTATTTTGGAAGTCACAAACTGGAAAACTAATTAAAATACAATTTAATGTCAGTTTCTAAGTTACCCTACATAACAATTCATCACCATTAATTCACTTGAGTAGAAAAGTACATTTATTCTGAAATTATTTCCAAAGTACTTTGAAATTTATACAATTTACCTAAGAAGTAGGCCAACAAGTATTAACTTGTTAATAAACATTTAGCATTTAAAATATTGTTAGCAATTACATAAAAAACTAAATGAGAACACTTTCCAACTTCCTAAGAATCAACATAATAGATTAGCATCCTCATTTTCTCTAAACAGCCAGAGTGAAACATATTGCCAACAAATATCTAGCAACATACCCCTTGTGTCTGTAGGGACAGAGGTGTGATACGTCGTTTTTCCCATTCATTGGGGCGTGGTTCAGGTGTGGATTCCATAAAATTGCGCTTGAGTTCACTAATGCTAGCCTGATGTTTCAGTATGTCCTCCTGGGCCTTATCCAGGTCCTAGCAATGTGTAATGTTACAAAGGGGAAATAATCCAAAAGGAGGGGAAAAAAAAAAAAAAAAAAAAACCCAGTAGGACAAAAATAAAAAATAAATAAAAAAATAAGACAAAGCAAATTCATGATCAAAAAATATTAAAGCAAGAAAAATGCCAAGTCTCAAAAGCCATGTTATTATCTATGAAAAACACTTATCAAAATTTGAAAATGAAGCCAATGTAATTTTCTATGATTCATATTTTAAAGGTTTCAATTTCTCCCATTTAGAATGTTTAAAGAAATATTTACATTATTGGAAAGAAGCCATGAAACTGATAATTAAAATGGCTAATTACCCTTCTTTTTCAAATACTTGGATTTGAAATGCAGTCTATGACTGTTTCAGCATATTTACCTTTCTGATTATGGATACTACTTAAATTGCATTCTACAAACATAGTAAACCAATTATAAAATACAGAAAGGTGGACTCAGAAGCACATTTGGCCTGAAGGGAAAGTCAGTCCAGAATCATCCAAAAATAGAAAAACAAGTGTTGACTTTTTTTTTTTTAAAAGAAATTCCAGTGGTGACTTCTAATCCTTAAGGAATAAAATAGCTACGCCCAGAGCTGCATTTGTTTGACCTCTCTATAAAGTAAGTAGACCACATATACTGGTCTCACGTCTTGCCAAATACAAAGATGAGCCCCCACCCCACCCCAACAACAACAACAACAAAACAAACACACTGCCATCGAGTCAATTCTGACTCACAGCAAACCCCATTGGGTTTCCAAGGCAGTATATCTTTATAGAAGCAAATTACCCTGTCTTCCTTCCATAGAGCTGTTGGTGGGTTTGAACTGTCAACCTTCTGGTTAGCAGTCAAATGCCTTAAGCACTGTGCCACCAGAGCTCCTTAAGGTGAGGCCCAGTCACTTGCTATTCCAATGGTGCTTATACAGACTAAGATGCAAGAAAAACTAGTAGGTCACTTTTCATTGGAGTAGGCCCTGACAAATGAATGGTATTTGTGGGAGGTTTTAGACCGGCCCTGATAAGTAGTATTTGTGGAAGTAAAAGGTAATGAGTGTTCAGGAAAGTATTTTTAATTGGATTTTAGATGTTTTCTTACATCTCAAAAATCCCAAGAGCCACCTGTAGGTTTTATCTTTCATCCCCTCCCAGAGGAACAGGTCATGCATCTGATAAAATTAGATAACTTCATATGCATGCACAAGCATAGTAGCTCATCTATGAGCTTCTATTGCCATTTGCAAAAACTCATGAAAATCTAAAAATCTTTGCATGGCATGGAAAAATCACTGTGGCTTGAGATCAGGCACATTTCTTGGATTTGTTCAAAGCAAAGTTATGTATTACACTTTACAGCATTTTAGTAAGTTATGCAAAAATACATTTCTAACAGTTACATCAAAGCTGCCAAAAGCAACCAAACAGATTAGTCAGATTACTGAGAATTGCAGCTCTCCACTTTGCCACGTATTATCCTAAAGGAAAAAAACGTTCTTCTATGACACAGAATATGTCTTAGATTTCTAAGTGGGTGCTTTTCTTTTCTTTTTCTCTTTCTTCTCAATGAAAATAAGACCATCAATTAGCATACACCCAAACAGAATATTTTAAATGGACCACTTTTTGAACTCAAAAAAAAAAGAACGTGGACATAGTTCAAAAGTCAAATGATTTTATGCCAGATGAACAAATGTTTTTTCTATTTAATGTATATTAAAAATGGGATCCAGTTACTTCAGATTCTATGCTCTAGAGATAACCTATTAGGAGAAAATAGGTTATTCTGTAGAACAACTTCAAGATTAATGGATAGAAACTTAATTCACTTAACAGAACGATTTTTCCCAGCTGTCACGATGAGAACATCTAGCAGGTATGTTCCTCCCTAAGCCACTTTGAAAGAACAAAGCTGAACTGGTAACATGCACTCCCAAGTTGAATCGCCCCATGCATTTCATGCGCTGTGCTTGAAGAAGATCGCCAGCCAGCCTGTGCGTGACCTCCCGTACACAGCAGCCTGGCAGCCATTAGGACAGAACTGTTTTCTTAGATTATACAAACCTCCAACATTAAATTGCTATGTCTGACATAAATATTATCCCCTTCTACTCTCAAGGAATTCTTCTGTGAAATTAAATCACAGGGGGAAAAAGGCAAATAAACGTAAGTGTATCAATCAGCAAGCACCAGAACGACCCAGAATTTGATAATCTAAGACATTAAAATAAAGAGGGAATCAAAATCTAAGAACTTAAAGCCGCAACTCAAATAAAACTCATAAATAAACCCTAAAGTGCACTCCACACTGAATAATAACAGCAGGCAGCCACTAGATATTTAACAAAAGAGGGAAAAACATCCACCTCCTCCAGCTGTGTTTCTTCTTCTTCCATCTTCATCTGAAAAGTCACACGGCCAGGAAGAAGTGGAGTTTAGTGGGAATGCTACTGTCAGTGCGAAGAAACTGTACTTGAACTTAAATGGTGAGCCAGTATTACCAACCTTTATTGTTTGGGTCTCAGAAGATGCAGAATATTAAGCCATTTTGGTCTTCCTTCACCTAATACATTGCACAAATGATGGAAATGATTCTTTGCAAAGATGAAATGGAGAATGGAAGCTTCATTCTCTCTCAGTCGCTAGATCATGCTCTGCCTTTGAGTATTTTTACTCAGGAATAAAAAAATGTGAGTGTGCAAAAACAGCATAATCAATCTGCTCTAATTTGAAACATCTAAGTCAATTAGTGATGGAGCAAAGTACAATGATGTAAAATGTGGCTTTAGCTTTATACTGGGGATAAATGTTCACCTTATTCAGTTTTTTAATATGGATTTTTTTTTTCCTCTGGAAGGGGAAGGAAACTGGTTTATTTTGCTACTTTCATATTAAAATGGTATGTATTTAAAAATAATCTTTGAAATAGATGTACTTTCATAAAAATCTTTAAACAAGAATAATTTTTCATAGCTGGACATTTCTCTATATCTAATGACCCAAAAGAATGAATTTGGATGCTTAAAGTAACAAACACTAAGTACATATTGACCCAGTGGTAAGAAAGAAAAATATATTGGTCCTAATATCACTGGAAAATAGTTTAACCTTCACATGTCAGTTTACAGCAGGATCAAATAGCATGTATTTTTTCTTCTTTATTGAAATAATAAGGTGAAATGTGAAAGTTGAAAACACTGAGCTTTTTCTTTTTTAAAAACTAATCATAACATTTTTAAAAGGTAACCAGGGATCTCACAGTGTGTTTCTCTCAGACATGAAAAGTGAGGCACAGATACTCAATAATCTGTTAAGAACTATCTTTTAATTCTTTGGTCAATATTGAATTCTCTTAAGATGTTGATTTTTTTTGGGTAAAATTTTAAAAGTCATAGTTTCCTCAAGATGCATAATCATAGCATTATCTTCACATTTTTGTTTAGGTTTGCTGTAGCTTTTGTGATTTACTCTATGTATTGATAGTAATCACAATATATGAGACACTAAATCACCAGACGGCATTTAGCAAAACAATGAAAAATAAATATATATATGAAGCACATGTTTAAATTGACTTAATTGAGCAGAAGTACTATGCTTTGTTTTTTAAAATTATCCTGTATATGGCTGAAAATCCTTAATCAGCATCCTAATCTTAAATAAAAGAGCACTAAGAGGCCCAACCTAAGTGCT
>NW_006921769.1:2833572-2835570 GCF_000298275.1 Orycteropus afer afer
CTCTTATGTAGATAAACACATAGCAAACAATTAATGGGAAGAAGAGCATTGAATTCTGAAAATAAAAACACACAAAATAATAAACTCATTTTTAAATTGTTACCAAAGTCGTAACATTATTCTGTACTTTAGCCCAGTAAACTGTACCCAGGTCTCTGAAATGGCACAGATGGTTTACACTTGACTGTTGACCTAAAGACGGCAGTTCACACTCCCCCAGAGGTGCCACAGGACGAGGCTCGGTGCTTCCATAACAATTACAGCCAAGGAAACCCTACAGAGCAGCTCTACTCTGTGATACACGGAGCCATCATGAGTCAGAATCAACTTGTCAGCAATGGGTTAAGGTTATTTCGGTTTAAAATAGACCCACACTTTCAAATCAGAGATCTGTGAAGAACATATTATCATGGAATTGGCCAGTAGGAGGAGCTCTAAGATCAGCTGAAACATCAGACTGAGGGCAAACTGTTGGAATTACAGTTTGTGAGCAGTATTTTAATTCTCTAGGTCTCTTACTTTTTTTCCTGAACTTATTTCTGAATCTATTTATTGCAACAAGTACTTACACAATGACGAAACTCATTCGCTTCAATCAACTTTAAGAATTAGAATTCCCCCATCAAAGAACCTTTAATTTGAACACCATTCAAAACTGTGACAAGGAAGTAAAGTTGTATTTTAGAGAATAAATTTCTACATTTATACTTAATATTTTTCATTTTTCTAACCTTCCTGTATCCCTTAACTTGGGCTACAGTAACTGCAATACATAGACACCCCCAGCAAACCTGGCCTTGTGTGGTCCCTTCATCTCCTACATTATCCAAAAGATGAGCAAGAGCCATGCTGAAATTTTGTCACTTTGCAGATCAACCCAAAACTGCCTCGGATCTCAACAAGATAAAGTGGGGGGCAAGTGCCACAGCCTCTCTTCATCGCAGCTTCTGTTCAACCAACCACTGAGGTTATTTCCTCTATGAAGGAGTGCTTTCCTGACACCATGTGATTTGCTTTGGTTCTATGCCCCTCAGGAAACCCTGTTAACAAAGCCCTTTAGACCTTAAGCTCCTAGAAGCCAAGGAATGTGTAGAGTCTACTGTATCGAACTTGGGAGGTGCCAAGAACCTCTAATTCATAAATCACACTACTCACAACTGCTCTGTCCAAACCTGTTTCTTTCCCAGTCTTGATTTTTTTTGTCAAATGCCATTCTCATACTTAACCAACTTATTACACCCAGTTGCTGAAGCCTGGAACCTGTAATTCTTCGTGGACTCCTCCTCTACCCCTCAACACCAGCAAGTCCAACAGGATCCCTTTATGTGTATTTCTAAATGGGGCCAGGCCTTTCCATCTCTATCCCCAATACTCCAGGATTCTTTTAAGTCTTTCATAGCCCTCTAACACTCATATTTTTCAAAGTCCACATCACATCATATTAAATAACAAAACACATTCACATCATAATTACACTTATTTTCCTGATTCTTTTGTTGTGATGCTTTTTTTTAAAAAAAAAAAATTAGAATATTTAATAAGTTTTCCTCACAAAATATATGGTTATGAGTAGTTATTTTAAACTTGTGACTGACTGTGATTTCTAAATGACCAATACACATACTATATTCAAGAATTATTGCAAAGTGAGAAAATCTGACTTAGAAATTGTTTTAAATGTAGTATTAGAATTTTAATATCAAATTAAAAATTAATGAAGCTGACAAAATGTTGATTTTGCAGACTTTTAAACACTCATTTCACTTTGCAGTTTCCTTTCTGTACTTTTGGAGCCAACAATTTTTTTCAGCCACAGGTCTCGTACACTTTTACAGAAGCTTGTAAGCCCCATATGTGCTGTGTCTGTAGTGCCAAATGGCTAACTGGTCCTCTACTACCCAAGGCCCGACCATGAAAAACTCTCTCCTGGACTACTCCTAATCACTCTGCCTGCTTCCACTCCTATCCTTTTCTAATCTTTCTCTACACTGCAACAAG
>NW_006921769.1:2836000-2837047 GCF_000298275.1 Orycteropus afer afer
TAAGCAGTGTCCCTGCCTGTGTTACTTCCAAGAACTCATTCATCCCTTGGTTCCATATACATCCTGGCTGTTAGTTCTCCTAAAGGACTGATTTGCTTCCTCTTTGGATTGCAGCAGTACTAGATAAATTCCTATTAAAATATTTCACTGTTGGATATCAGATTGATTTTTACTTTCTATGTAATTACTAAATTTATTTTCATTTGAAAAACTTTAAAGTGAAGAATAGTAATCAATCAAAACGATTCTATCCTTATTTAAAAAGTAAAGAAGAAAAAAGAAAAATTTAACATATGTCAACCACAAAAAAAAGGTATGCTGATGGGGAGTCCTGGGAAAAGAGAGCTCAGTACCAAGTCACAGGCCGGCTTTGCTTTGGAAAAAGAAGAAAGTAAGCTCTAACCAAGGGCTCACTGGCCGTCTGGCCGTACATTGGCATGAAAAGCCTCCTATTTTTCAAAATAACACAATAATCCTTTTCATGACTTGTTCATCTGATGGATTACAGTGTCCAAAACACAGAGGAAAAAATAATGGATTACTGTGCCATGTTTGTTGCTGTTACTTGTAGAAATCATTGTTTTCAGATAGGGACCCAGTATAACCCCCTGCACTAACTGCCCATATACAAGATGGTAGGCTTCCTTGAGCACAGTTTACATACCTCTAAGAAAATGCACTGGTTTACCACTCTTTCTAGATGCTAAAATTTGCAAAGTAAGAGTTACAGAGCCTCAGTTTAAAATGAAAGCTGAAAACAGACAGTGTCCCAGAAAAGAGTAATGATTTATCTTAGGGCATTAAACAATAGTAATTGCACCTATTCAACACTTATATAAATTAAATTATCTGTGTCAAGCACAAGGCTTATGAAATATTTCCACAGGATGGCACATTTTTGTGATTTATTTGGAAAAACTATTCAGTTGAACTAAAGGATATTGTGAGAGCTACAGAAGGAGCCCTGGTGGTGCAGTGGTTAAAGCAACAAGTGGCTAACTGAAAGGTGGGCAATTAAAACCCACCAGCCACTCCAAACCCACCAGC
>NW_006921769.1:2837572-2857247 GCF_000298275.1 Orycteropus afer afer
GTGTGCCTTCGAGTCGGACTCGACTCATAGCGACCCCTCCTTGGGTTTCCGAGGCAGTATCACTATGGAAGTAGATTGCCCCATCTTCTTTCTGAGGAGTGGCTGGTGGGTTTGAACCGCCAGCCTCTGGTTAGCAGTCAAGTGCCTTAAGCGCTACGCTACCAGAGCTCCTGGTTTCTCTATAGTATATGAATATAGTATATGAATAATTGACTTAGTTTAAATTACTACATTTGGGAATGTGGGCATTTGCATGAAACACAATCCATGGTTCTCTTATTTTCCATTGATCTCCTGAAAGTATATATGGAAGATTTTCCAGGATCAAGATTTAATAACTGTACATACCAAAGTGCCTAATTATAAATCCTGAGAAACACTATTCTGTATCTGCCTAGATCTCTTTTCCAAATTTATTTTAAGAAATGATGACCTAGGAAAAGTAGACTGTTAGACTATCTGGCCTTTTTTTTTTTTTTTAGCTAATTTTTTAAAATAAAATGTTTAAGTTCATATTTCATAAAAAACAGTAAATTAATAACAAGCAACCAAAAAAGCTTTCTGCTGATAAACAGCAATAACATAGGTATTTTCAAATCTATCTAACATTACTATTTTTAAAATATATTTGGAGATTATTCAACTAAAAATTATTTCTTCTGGTAGAAAATCATCTAAACCAATCATGTTCTATTAGATAGGAAGAAAAAGTCCTTCATAAAAGCATTCTAATATAAAATTAACCTTACCTCTTTTATGAAAAACCTGCTAGTAACACAAAGCTGGACAGGGTAATAAGATACGCACGTGAAAGACAACATCAATTTATATCCACATGTAATTTATCTAAAACTACAAATATGTAGCTTATTAGAATTCCTGAAGAATAGTTCAAATGTATATCCCTCCTTAAAAAATACATTACTTCTTCTTTTTTTGCTAAAATCTTGAATTTAAAACTAATCACTTGAAGTTGTAAATAGTTTTTCATACATTGGAAAGCTCGGAAAACTTTAGGAAGTTGTTTTTTTACTCATAAAAGAGAAATATCATGGAATCCAGAATCATTATAAATGTGTATTTACCTCCATCTAGACTCCTGGAGACCCGTTTACTAGAGGTGCGCTCAAAATGTGGTGCTGGCCTATCAATGAGGATGCTTGCCTGGCGGGTCTGGGCTTGGGTGCGGCCACTGTAGCGGAATTTGGACCCCAAAGTCAGGAACTTAGTCTTTGGTGGCTGCTCTGGAGACACCAGTCTGTAAAGAGATTTTAAAGAAAGCAATAAAGTTAGACTTTATGGGTTTTTTTTTTTTAAACGTTAAGACTATATAAATATCTTAGTATCTCATCTTGTTAAGTATGCTTACTCAATTTTGAAAAAGTGCTGCTTAAACTTTCTAATCAAAGAGATTATATATAAACACCCTGTTATGGATTGAATTATATCTCTCCCCCAAAATAGTTATCTACCACTTTTCAAAAGTTCACTTTACACCATTTTACTTTTAACAAAGACCTACATTAGTACCTATTTTCAATAACTGCAAGAAAACTGAAGAGGATTTTTGGTTTTCAAAGACAGCAAAACTAGGTTCAGTGTCTGCTTTGTAGCTAGCTGTTAAAGAGGCAGTGCACCGTGAGCAGAGGGAGTGGCATCACCAAGCTCAAGCCATCACAGCTTTGAACTGTGTCTGTGAATACTACACGTTAGTGTTAGTTTAGGTTCTGTGTATTATTTGGTAGGTTATTTTTTTGAGTCTGGGAAGGCTCAAAAAATCTTCCTGTATAAATTAATGGTAATTGCTTCTTTGGTTTATGTCATTTTGGCTTACGAAAGTTTCACAGGAACGCTCTACTTTTGGATAATGGTGGTAGTGGAGGGGACCTGTATGTGTTGTAAATCCTAATCTCTCTGTCAGTGGTTATAGTCCCATTTGGAAATGGGTTGTCTTTGTTATATTAATGTGGCAGGATTAGTATAGCAAGTATCCTGAATTAATTTCTTTTGAGATCTAAGAGAGATATCAACCAAGCTGATTAGGGGGGAGAAGCGAGCAGAAATAGAGGGAAACAGATGCCACGCCACACGGAGATCACCGACGAGCAGAAGCTTAAGGAGAGAAGCACCTTCCTCCAGAGCCCACAGAGCAAGCAAGCCTTCCCCTAGAGCTGGCCCTCTGAATTCCGACATCTGATTCCTAAACTGTGAGGAAATAAATTTGTTTGTTAAGCCTCTCATTTATGGTATTCTTATTCAGCAGCACTAAATAACTAAAACACCCTCCTACATACAGAGCTTTATGATGGAGACAAAATGAATAAATCACATTCTTGTTTTCATGAGTAATGTTTTTCTCAACCTGAGCAAGAGAGCGGCTGTTCTCAACGTGTAACAAGGTTATTTATTTGTATTAGCTTAAATTATTTATATAAACACATATGTCTAAATTCTTGTTCCTAGCTGTAAGTGCCAACAAACAATCCATTACCATTAGTAATTTCTTAATATTATGCCTATTTCTCCTGGGAAAGGAACATCCAACTTGGAAATCTGTTCCATCAAGTGATTCTTTCCCATGAAGAACACAACACAGTGGACGTGCAGAGATGACTAACATCCCTGTGTTGTCAGCACAGTTCTAGTGCTGAAGCCACGGGTTCCCAACGAAGGAAGTCAGCCTTTCTTGATGTCAGTACTTCAAGACTGATGCAAAAGCATGTTTTTAGTAAATGAGCCAATGTTGTCTGGAATTCCACTGAAATTATCTGACTTTCATTGTCTGAACAAGAGTTGGCAAAACGTCTTAACAAAATAATATTAATAATCTCACCACTGTTCTAAAATGTGTTAAATATGAAGACTCTAGTCAAGAATTCTAGGATATGGAGAACTCCTCCCAAACTTTTTATTTCTCCAGGAATAGTGGTTTCTTAATGATTTACCCTTTCAGTATTTCTAGAACTCCTGCTCAATTTTCAAGAAATCTTCTGCATAATAAACAGTGAAAACAGATTCAAGTCAAAGCATGCCTGGTGAACACAAAAGTGGCATCCCTCCCTCCATTCAGGATTCTCAACAGAAACAATGTCAGGAATATTGCTCCAGGAAATACAGCACGTTATACGCTAAACACATAGAAGAGTAATTAATTATATTCTGGCTTTCTTGACATGAATCTATTCATCGAGACAAGCCTGTTTCTTAGTAACATCCATTTTCCTCCAATAGAGTTTCCAGGGAGACACAGGTAGTGCTGCTGGTGAAGTACAATCTAACGAGGGCCAGCCTCAAACTGTACTTGGGAAGAGGTGTATTTCTTAAAGTAGAATGTTATAGTGGTAGAAACTTAAAGCAAAAACGAATCCTTGGCCATGCTCTGAATTCTCTCTCTCCTTCAATAGCTGAGGAAAAAGATGCACAAAGAGGTTAAATGCCTCTGCACACTGATCCTGAGTAACTCAGGCAGGACAAGAAGCATGGTCACTTACCATGCACTGTCTCCTTATGGGCTGAATATGGCAGCAATTCCCCACCTAGCAATCCAGCCAAATATGCTCTAAAAATGTATGACAAAGTAGAACTCCCCACAGCGTTTCCTCAGCTATGAACTTTGTGGAAGCAGATCACTAGGTCTTCTCTCCCACAGAACAGCTGATGAGTTTGAACCACTAACCTTTTGGGTAGCTGCCAAGTACTTATTAATAGCAATAACAAGGGTTATTAATATCAGTAAGAAGTTGTTTTCTTAAAAATACCTGTAAAAAGTGTGATGTTCCACACACACTTTCCATAGCCTTTTAGCTGCCCGGTGCTTTGGCAGTTTGAATCCAATGGTGCTCTCAAATTGTTCCAGCTGGAATAAATCCATAAAACAAATTAGCATGTTCTGCTGATTGGAGGTTAGTGAAAAGTATGGGCGTAGATGTTTCCGTAAGAAGTAATTCTTCTTGCAAAAGGTAAATATTAGAATATCTTATCTTATATGGGCGTGCAGTATTATTTTCTATGAAAATACTATATTTTCTATGAAAAGCATGTTTCAACTATTCATATAAACAGGATCTTTCAATCTCCACTAAAAGTCATTTCATCACCTTCCTATTTGATCTCCAGCACATAATTTATTCAATAAGAAAAACAAGAGCCCATTATATGCCAGGTATTTTCTACTTTTTCTTTTCCACAGAAGGTTTCATTGCTGTTCGTTTTTAATGACAGGAATATATAAGCAGGTTTATTATCACAAATCCTGCACTTTTCTTCTTTCAACCACAGAAGAATAAAGAATAGTTCTTCTGGTTAAAGTGCAGAGGAAAAGAATTCAGTTAGCTCATGGCTGGCCATCAAAGAGAACACTGATAACTGCTGGTTAAACACACTGAGGTCTACACGATATTGCTTACCTCTGCGGGCCTCACTTTAATGTAGAAGTTACTGCGTTTATAGGAAATTTTCAAGATTTTCGGCCAAGCAAAGCGATTAATTCTCAGTCTGTCTTTGTAAATGAGGAGTCCATTAGCACACACGCCCAGCTTGATGTCCACGCCTTCAGAGTCCTGCCAAACATAACCATTTGACCACAGTTAGAGCTGTGAAAGTTAAATAGCTCAAGAAGCTGTCTCCCTCACACCATGACCAAGAATGTCAACTTAACAGACTTGACTTTAAGTTTTAGTGACAGCAGGAGAGTTAATGGAGATAGTAGGATACACCATACATCTTAAATCTATTCATTTTCAAGAATCCAATTGATCTGCCAAAGAGTTACTGCAATATGATTGTATGATCCAACATTCTTCCAATGTCACATGAATGAGCTCTCAAGTTCTGTTTTAAGGGCTAAAGAGGAAGAAAGGAAACAACTAGATCTGGATATCTTGAAGATATGGGAGATGAAATGAGTTTTGCTAGGGCCTAATCCAGCCCTCAGGGACAGTCCCTTGGTCTGCTTTAAGAGGTATTCAGCCATTCTCTTTAAGCAAATTTATATCAGATGGATTATGCCAGCTAATAATTGTTAAAATTATGCCTATATTCTGTAAAATACCAATCTCTCATTGAAAATTTCTTGTCTAAGCTAAAAAAGAGTAGAAATCTCTAAATTCTTTCAAGCAGTTTATCAAAACTCAGAGTGCTGACATCCAGTTCTCATTACAGCATTCCTTTGGATAGCATATTTCAAAGGACTACAGATAAATGATTCTTAAACTTATTAATATTTATTTATTCCCCAGAGCTTTTATTTGGTATAGATGACTATCTGAAATAATTACAAGCCCAAAAGACTTTTTAAAAAAACAACTAAACTGATAGACAAAAGTGAGCAACTGTTTCCTCACATTTTAAGTCATGTTGGAGATCTAGGATGCACAATATTTAAAATATACAAATCATATTTTTCAGAGAAGAATTGCATGTCATTCAAGATATATAATATTGAACATCATCATCCAGAGATATCACAATTTCAGAAATCATGGAACAAATCCTTACAACAAATAATGGAACAGCGTATTTAAGTCCTCAATTTAATAAAAACAAATACAACACTTCAATTTCAAAAAAAAAAAAAAAACTCACTGCCATCGAGTTGATTGGACTCATAGTGACCCTTCTTTGGGCTTCCAAGATGGTATCTCTATGGAAATAGACTGTGCAATCTTCCTTCCGGAGTGGCTGGTGGGTTTGAACCATCAGCCTTCTGGTTAGCAGCCAAATGCCTTAGGCACTACACCACCAGAGCTCCCACATTTTAATTGCTTATGAGAAAAATTTAACAATTATGTATTTAAAATAATAACAATAGTACTGGGTAATCAATGCCAATTGCATTCTCTGTTGTGACATATGAACAATTCACCTGCGCAAATAAAATCACATTAACCACATGGCTTAGGTTAAAAAAAAAAATCTATAGGATGCTTTATTCTTTCTTCTCTGGTAGCCACAATTCTCTCTGGAAAAAGAGTAAAAGGTTGGGGTGAGGCAGACACAGGTGCTCAAGCAACTTGGCACCAGACCCAAATGGTATGCATGTCAAAAACACTGGCCAGGGTGACAAAGAGCAAGATAGAAAACTGCCCAAGACAGCATGTTCTCACTACAAGTAAGGAGGCAACTCTAACTGGAAATGCTTAACAAAGCCTTCTAGTCTAAGCAATCTTTGGACAGGACATTGAAACTATTTTATCTTAGTAAATAAAATTGACAATAATCTGGATGCAAATAAATTGGGTTGCTTTATGTATTATTTTAGGAGCTCTGGTAGCATCGTGCCTAAGGCACTTGACTGCTAACCAGAAGGCTGGCGGTTCAAACCCACCAGCCACTCCTCAGAAGGAAGGTTGGGCAATCTACTTCTGCAGTGATACTGCCTCGGAAACCCAAGGTGGGGTCTCTATGAGTCGGGTCCGACTCGACGGCACATAACAACAACAACATGTATTATTTTAGAATTAATCAGCATGTGAATAGAAATTACAGATTAACGTTAAGAAATAAAAGGGCAAAAAAGCACGTCCTCCGTATTTGCCCTCTGCCATTCAGCAACAAAGTCAGAAAAATAAATTAATACAAAGGAGTGCCCTTCTCTGCCTCGCTTGCTGCCCCCAAGAAGCTGCCACACATGGGTATCAACAGGATCTCATGTCCACTGGCTTCTGAATGGGTCTAGCCTACGGAAAGCTCTGGCAGAATATCAGAGAGGAGAGGGAGGGAAGGGGGGGAGGAGTGTTTAATAATCAGACTCCCTTCCTGTAGGATTGCAAAAGGCTGGATGTGGCCCTCTGACAATCATGACTCCTCTCAGGACAGCTCTCTCCTCCCATCTTCTGGCACCTACTCTCTGCCCTCACTCTTCCTCACCTAGAGGGATTAGCAGGGGTATCATACCACCCCTGTGGGTTTCCCTGCACTTTGTCAAGAATTTCTCTGTTCAACCCTCCTTGACTTATGCTAATGTGTGTGTGCTATCACGGACACTTCTAAGTGAAAAGAAAATATCTGATTTTGAAAATCATGAAAAATACATAATAGCACATAATTATAAACTGTATGAAATTTTCTGTTAAATTGCTAGATCTTCTTTTTTAAAAAAATACAAATATCTTGCTTATTAAATATTATCCCATGAGCTGAATATCACTTTTTTCTGACTTTTTTAAAAAAAAGTGTTCTGCTCTTAACCACACAGCAAGAACTCATGCTACACCCATAGCAGAGGACATAATTTATTATTTTCTAGCACACAACATTAAAAACAAGAACCCTGAAATCTCGCAGTATTGCTATCTAAAATTTGTTCTCTAATTTATCAATAAAGTAAGCAGATGACAAATTTTAAGTGTGTCAAGAAAAGCAGGACTTAGAGACAAGACAGACTTAGGGAGGTCTTTTTGACCCCAGGCCCATTCTTTCCTTCCTCCCCTATGTCTGTTTCTCAGCTATCCAAGCCAGTCCCCATCATTAAAAAAGAAAAAGCTGAAAAACACTCATGTGTTAGAAGGTCTACTTAATCCTTAGTAGGAATTAGCAGAAGATAACAGACAGGTAGGACTGATTAATAATTGTGGCTTTAAGCAAGTCATTCTCTGCATTGTTTTATGTATTTGTAAAATAATAACTTTCAAATCTTAAGTGAAATAGCTCATGTGAAAGTACTTTTAAAAGTTTAAGGTGCTACCATTCCTAGTAGTTAATATTGACAAGGAAGAATGTTTATATTAAATATTAACAACAATATCAAAAAGCCTCTCAAAATGATACTCAAGAGTATAAATCCCACTTTAGAGAAATGAGTGAAGACAAACTCTCAGAGTAACAAGAAAACAAGACATACCAAAATATTAATAGCACATATTTTCTTCTATTTTATATGAAGAACACGTATTTATGTAACGATGAAAAATATTTAATGAACAACGGAAATCATTGAGGGGAAAAAAGAGATTTGTAAAATGAAGTACTAGTAATAACACAAAAGGAAGGAAGATATCTTTGGGTAGGGGCTTTTCTAAAGATATATCAAATAATATAATCTGGACTTACACTGCATTTAGGATTGGCAAGGTCTTTTAAAAGCAGGTAATCATAGGTTCCCTCAGTATTCTAAGTTAACTCTGGACATATTTTTCAAAATCAAATCCATCTTTCTACTATACCTCTTATTGTCCTCGACTCTCCTCCCTATGTGATCATTGTAAATAGTATGATGAAGTAGGTGATGTTACTAGCATCCTTCCCTTCTATCCCCAGCTTCTTCTAATATTCTTTTTTCCATTTCTCAAATTACACTGAAGGTGCTTTGTCACTTCAAGTCTGGGCCAGTCAACTTTACCTTTCATGAAGTACAAAACAATGAGACTACAGAGAAGAGTTCAACTGTAGCAACCTTCACAGCTCAGAAGCTTTTTTGTAGGTGGTTGTATTCACATTACTTCTGCCCTTTGTGGTTGCCAGACTCTGTTCTCCTCTCCCAGGAGAGGCAGTAGTGAGCACAGCAGAAGTTGGGAATCAGAATAAGGCAAGTTGATGAGTAAAGAATGCATCATGAAAAAGTCAGTCTTAAGACAAGTATAGAAAGGCATTATATAAAAAGACTGGGAAGAAGTAGAATGAGTTGAGGGAGAATAAGAGGTTCTTCTGTTAACCATAAACCCCACCATTAGTCACCAAAGACACAGCATAGAGTTCCTCAATTGAGGTGATTAGCTTTTTCCCAAAAGTGAACCATGTTACTCAGAAAATGGAGCCCTCTCAAAACTCCAATCAACAGACTAGAACAAGGCCTCTTCTACTGTTATATTTACGGTACCTTGGCATGATGAAGGTCAACACCATACATGGAGAGCCTTTTTGCATTTTCTAAGAACTGAGAATCAGCTTGTGCTGGAGATAAGCCCCTAAGAATCAGAAGAAACGATATTATATTATTAATAGATGTGAATATGGCCAGAATGGAGGAGGAGAGGGTAAAAAATAGGGAGAGTCTAAAGTGGAGGGAGTAACGCAGCTAAATTTGGACAAGTAAGAAAGCAGTAAGAACACTCAACTGTGAGCCTCTAGTGTTTTATCATAAGATTCTCTAACTGTTAATTTCCAAGTAGGTACACTTCCACCCCTTACTCTATCTTAAGAAATTGCTTTTCACATACCTTTTTTTCCCACTGGGGAAAAAAGCCACAGCAATAATGCATATAACATAAATTAAGAATAAAAAATGTGATTTCATTGTTCTAAAATAAATCCTTAGCCATCAATTTTATTTTCCATATGACTGATCAATTAAAGATCAGAAGTACTGGTACCTGATTTTACAGCTTTGATGATGAGTATCATATCTGTCCAGACTATAATTATTTCCACTTATACCTGTGTCCTCAACTACAGTTTTAAGCTTGTCTCATTTATCTTCATATTCCCCAGGGCATTTTGGCACCTGATACTTCAAGTTATAATTACACAGTAAATACATTTTAGATAGAATTGGAATAAAGTTAATAAGAATATATTTAGAATCCAATATTATATTTCTTTATTTTAAATGAAAGTCAGTGAATATGGCCTATTTAAAACTTCTAATCCCTGAATGCTCCTTTCAAATCACTTTAGATCAAATTTTATAAAGCTTTAATTTTCCAGTACAAGTATACTTTTGTAACTGTCTTAAAATAATACAATTTAATAAGTTTAAAAAACTTGTGCTACAAAATTCATTATTTCTGCACATAAATAAAAATTTTCCAAGTATAATATGGTATTTAGGTAATTTATGTAATCCTTAGCAAAACTAAAAGGCAATCTTCCATGGAGTATAACCACCATATGTTTCAATTACTACTCACTCCTACACTTATCATTACCCACATTTCTGATTCAAATCCTGATGCTTCATCATCTTCCCAGGTTTCTTATCAAACATGGTAATAAAAAAAATCAATGAAAAGTCAGAAGAAATATTAAGTAAATGCCAACCAAGTATGTGGGTATGTTTGTTTTCTGTGTATGTATGTGCATGTGTGTGGCTGAAAACACATGTTAACGGTTGAGATTTGAGGGAGAAGGAACAGATATGATGGAGAAAACCAAACCAAACCAAACTCACTGCCACTGAGTCGATTCCAACTTATAGCGACCCACACAGGGTTTCCAAGCCTGTAAATCTTTACAGAAGCAGATCACCTCATCTTTCTTCCACAGTGGCTGGTGGGTTTGAACCACCGACCTTTTGATTATCAGGCAAATGCCTTAACCACCATACCACCAGAGCTCGTCATGATAGAGAAAAGTAAACTTTCATTAAATAAAAACATTTACTCTCATGAGCATAGTTCATAAAGACAATGAAAGGATATCGCAGGGCTGGAGGTTGTCCTGATCAGTACTAGGTGAAGTTCTGAGAAGAAAAAAGGGATAATCCCATCAATTACGCTAAAATGTCTAGCGGTGTAATGTTCTTATTGGTTGTTACCATCGAGTTGATTCTGACTCACGGTGACCTGTGTGCGAAGAGTGGAATTGCTTCACAGGATTTTCAAGACTGTGGCCTGTCCAAAGCAGATCACCAGTTCTGTCTTCCAAGGTACCTGTGGGTGACTTTGACTCACCAATCTTTTGGCTGGTAATTGAGCACTTAACTATCTGTGCCACCCAGAGACTCTAAGAAAGTGTTATAAGAGGAACTATTTAAATGTACCACAGCCATTCTCTCTCCAGTAAGCAAATCAACAGACCTGTGGGTTTTATGCAACTCTAACACCTTCTCTTCCAGCTCTTTTGTCTGTGTGGGAGCAAACTGGAAGCTACTGAGGTCATCACGGCCATGCTCTTCAGGGTCATAGTCCCCGAGTTCAGCCTGCAGTGTGTAGGATCCCAAGAGGGCATGAGTCACAAAAGAGCAGGGCAGGCGGCCAGAGGCAATGTCCTGCCGGAGCTGAAGGCACAAGAAGTATCTATGAGGAGCAGGGGGAGAAGAATTAGTTAAGACAGGAGCACTCATAATCCTTCAGTCATACTATTTCTTTAAAAACAAATATACAATACAGGCATTCTTGATACCCCATAGCAAAAACAGTCTTCTCTAATAAGAAGCCCCATCTTGCTCCCTGGACTCCTAATCTTGTGGGTTATCTAAATAAATGGAGTCTAGAGCACTAATAGAATGGAAATTCAGAATTGCTGTTCTGGTAACACCTAGCCTGTTATTATTATAAAGAGCCTTGTGATGGCAGGTAAGAATTCCAAACATTAAACTTTCTCTCCTTGGATTTAAAACTCTAATTAAAAAAAAAAACAAAAAAACAGCATGCCAATCAGGAAAGTAGGAAAGATTAATTTAAAAAATGATTCCAGTCTTAAGCATTTGCAAGAAAAGCTAAGGGCACCCATCCTTTATTCTCTCTACCTTTTTCATGCTAATTTCTTCTTTTCCTGAGACATCTTTAATAACAACTGTAAGTAATCTCAACTTTGGGATAACATACTTGTATGAGGACAATTCTTCACCTGTAAAATGGGAAGAGTTCTACCTCCTTTGCAAGTGAGCATAAAATTAAATAACATAAATAGAATACAGAGAGGTCATGAGTTTGGTTCCAGACTACCACAATAACGCAATTATTGAGATAAAGCAAGTCAGACCATTATTTTGGTTTCCCAGTGCATATAAAAGTTATGTTTACACTATACTGTAGCCTATTAAGTGTGCATGCAATAGCATTATGAAAAAGTTTGAAATATTCTGAGAACTACTAAAATGTGACACAGAGGCACAAAGTAAACATGTGCTGTTGGAAAAATGGTGCTGCTAAAACTTGCTCAATGTAGGGTTGCCACAAGCCTTCAAATTTGTAAAAAGTGCAATATATGCAAAGAGCAATAAAATTAGGTATGCCTACCTGGCATGGTGCCTAGGAATCAATAACAGGTAGCTATAAGGAACTCAAGGAGCTCTGGTGGCACAGTGGGTAAGGTATCTGGCTGCTAACCAGAAGGTCAGCAGTTAAAACCCACCAGCCACCCTGGGGAAGGATGATGGAGTGATCTACATCTATAAAGATTTATAGCCTCGAGAATCCAACGGGGATCACTATGAGTTGGAATCGACTCGATGGCAGTCTGCTTTGGTTTATAAGGAGTTCTGGTGGCATAGTGGGTAAGTCATTTGGCTGCTAACCAGAAGGTCAGAGGTTCAAACCCACCAGCTATTCCATGGGAAGATAAGCCAATCGACTTCCATAAAGATTTACAGTCTTGGAAACTCAATGGGGGTCGTTATGAATTGGAATCTACTCCGTGGCAGTGGTTTTATTTTTATAATAATTACTATTATTACTATTAGTAGCTAATAATTTATTATTCAATGTTCCAAGTGGCTTACTACACACAGTTATAACACCTCTTCTGTTTTCCACTTCCTAGTAAAACTGTGCTGTCATCCTTAGATGCCATGGAGCTGACTGCAGCTGCCAGCAACCTTGTGTAACAAGAATGGAATGCTGCCTGGTCCTGCACCATCTTCACGGTCGTTGCTCTGCTTGAGCCCACTGTTGCAGCCACTGTGTCAATCCATCTCACTGAGGTGGAACATGTTATTTTTATTCTATGAGGATCTGTTGTTCTCCTGTCTACTCATTTTTGACATTTTTAAACCTAATCTCTGCTCTTGAATTTAACTACTTGTTAAAGGTTACCACTGATCCCCTCCGAACTAAAAGCACTCTCACTCAAGAGGATCTTTTAAAGGCTGCCACTCCTACCGGCAGCTAGCACCTTCTTCTTGTGGACACTGCTGCCTAGCCTGTGTTTCAGGACCCCTCCACCTCTTGCTCTCTACCCAGCAGGTTCAAAGGAGAGTGCTTGTGGCTTCAGGTCCAGGCCTTCCTTGCTGGGTCTGAGGATGCATCCCTGCACATGGTCTCAGCCATCGCCTAGTTCCCTTATACCTGGATCACTGCTCCAATCCACCATCAGGCAGGGCTGGGGCTCTACTTATCATCACTGAAGTCCCACAGCTGGCACAGTACTTAGCACATGGCAAGTGCTCAATACTTTTCTGAGGGGATGAAAATCTTCTCACCATCACTACTATCAGGGTACTTTTATGCATTACAAGGAGTTCTCTTTTTAAGGGGGAGTATATATTTCTTCACCACTTAGAACAACATGAGCATATCTGCACTTCCTACAGCAAACTCGATTTTAACTACAAATCCAAGCTATCCTCCAGTTTTCTAAGTATAATCAGATAATAGTGCTGGTTCTCCATATTTTGTAACACTTCTAAGACCTACCACAGAGTTTCTGCCTGTCACTAAAATCTCATTGCTCCTTTTTATATTACTGTTTCTACTTTTCACATTGCTACTTTCTTCTGTTTGCAAAGCCTAAGGCTATGCTCTAAAAACTTCAAACTAAAACTGCAAGAGCTTCCAAATTTCCCAACTCTTATCTTCTTCACACAACAAGGAAAAGCATTCTTCAAACATTATTCTCAATAGTGTTATTCTTCTGCTCAAATCCTACCACACCTTCTAAGTGTTCACTCAAGTCTTGGTGAACATTTTAATCATAACATTTAGGCTGGCAGGCCACAGGTACAGGCAGGTGACTAGTCCCAGGCTGTACCAATGAGGCTTTTAGTGAGGCCTTCAGTTAGTTGAGACTGTGTCATTCCTCCCACCACAGACAGGGAAACTGTTTAAGCCTTGTTTATCAGAAAGGCCAAAAAAAAAAAAGAAGAAGAAAAGCCAAAGCACTTTTGGATACAATAAAGCTATAATTACCAAAGAATTATAATCCCCCAAACAAATTACTATACAGAGGAGTGTGTGTACAGAGAGGGCATTGGGTCACAAAGCCCTAATTACATCCATTGTTCAAAGGCACTCCTGTGGTGAAGGTCTGAATCCTGTCCAAGCCAACCTGTCAGGTTTTATGCTCCAAGCTGCTCACTGTGCAGTTACATAAGCTACTATTTATTATTTACTAGCTGAAGCTAATTCAATCAGAGCTTAATCAGTATATCCTTATTCAGCAACAAGTAGTAAAAGAACACTAGACCAGCCACTTATCCAATCTTGGAAAGAAATCCCCATCATCCCTAATTTACACATGGATAATATGCACTCTTAAGCATGTTAAGACATCTACACAAATTGATGTATCTGACAAGAAAACTAGCTTAGCTGAGAACATCAAAGACACAGGAACCACTGATAAACAGAACCTTTTGCCTAGGCCCTCTAATTTTCTCCAAGTACTTACACTGCAGCATAGTTTTCTTTGGCCAAATAAATAATCTTTTTTTAAACATTTAAAAATCATTCTATATACTATTTCTCACCAAAGCTAAGAAATCCTGTCACAGGTTCCCAGTCTAATAGGGCTAAAATATTGGGGTACTTCTAGATTCACAATATCCCTTGGCTACCATTCAAATAACCAACAATAAAAAAAGCCCCTTTCCTCCTAAACTGAATCCTTCACTTGCAATTGCAACCTATGTTCCTATAGTGCAGACAATCTCACAGTGGATGGGAATAAGAAACCCTACATAAAAAAGTCTACCTCAGTAACTTGTTTGCTTGTTTGTTTTGGGAGAGAGACAGTTCAATTTACATATGAAAGTAATTTCCCTTTCCAAATCTTAAATCATCTTTGTAATATGAGACTAGTACATAGGTACACGTGTGTTACACATACATGTGTAAATAAATAAAAACATCTTATTAAAATCTGAAACGTTTAGTATCAATTATTTATTAGTATTATTTATCTATCATAACATGGAAACTAAGTTGGCAGCAACATAATTTTGAAAAAATAATCCACTACTTGAATATAAATAGAGAACTTAAGAAAAAAATGAATACATTTCTTGAAATTGGTAACATTTCCTACAATAGGAGTACCCATTTCCAAGGAAACATTCTAACATCTAACTTATAAAAAATTGTTTCAGCTTTTAATCCTAAAATCACCACCATTCTCCCAGAGCACAGAAATAAATGAAAGCTATGAATAAAAGTTCATTCTTAAATGCAAATATAAAGTACCTGGTGATATCTTCAGTCAACTGAGAAGGATCAGGAGGGTAAAACTTCACATTAAAGGTGAACAGCCATGGAAGATCTGTAATTATTAAATATGACAGCTATTTATCCAACCAACAAAATGATCACTTATTTTGATCAGATTTAGGGATCAATGTTCAAACAGTACAGGCTAATCCCACTATAAACCTGTTTAGGGAATTTTCTTTTTTCCAATTTAAAGGAAAACAGTATCATTTATATGACAAAAATAAAATGAATAAAAATCAATTATATGAATGCCCCACCATGAAAAATTATACATTCACTTTTTTATAAACATTTATTGGAACTTCAGCAAATGTTTTCTATGGTGATCCATAATGCAAGTACACTGATAGAGCCTATACATAATAGTTCTAAGGTAAGATTTGTTTTAACCACTGGACTTCCAAGTACCATATGCCCTCCATCCTTCAAAAAACAAAAAATCGTTTTAGGATTTCAGTATTGTAAGGGGAAGGAGGACAATGGTCAGGTGATCACAATCACTATTCAAAAAATAATTAGTGGCCTAAGTTGAAACAAGTGTTAAAAGAAATCCTAAGGTAGGGAGACTGTGATACAAAGTCCACAATATTTTAGAACAATAAAATTATTTCCCAGGTTTTAGAGAGTAAGTGTGAGTATAATTCACTAAAACTCACTGCTGTGGAGTAGGATCTGACTCATAGTGACTCCTCCTTGAGGTTTCCAAGGCGGTATGTCTATGGAAGTAGATTGCCCAATCTTCCTTCCAAGGAGTGACTGGTGAGTTTGAACTGCCAGCCTTCTGGTGAGCAGTCAAATGTCTTAGGCACTACGCCACCAGAGCTCCTATAAAACATACTTTGCTCTACTGCACTAAAGAATGAATACAGGTATCCCCTGCTTTTCAAAAGCTCTCTTTATACCACTTCACTTTTGGGAAAGACCTATATTAGTATCTGTTTTCACTAACAGAAAGAAATCTGAAGGGGATTTTTGCTCTTATGAATAAAGCCCGTAACGGAAATTAGCATTCAGCATTTATTTTGCAACAAGTGTTAAACAGGCAGCATGCATCTTGAGCAGCAAAAGTGGCACTGCCAACCTGTTTCCCCAGCAACTATACTGTACATACAGTATTTCTACTTTAAATAGGCTATATATTTATATAGGAGCTCTGGTGGCATAGTGCCTAAGGCATATGACTGCTAACCAGAAGCCTGGCGGTTCAAACCCAGCAGCCACTCCTCGGAAGGAAGACTGGGCATTCATATCATATGATTCCTGCTTTTACCATATGTTAGTGTTATTTTAGGTTTTATGTGTTATCTGGTATGATTTGGCAAGTTATTTTTTGTGTCCAAAACTCATTCCCATATAAATTAACAGTAACTGCTTCTTTGCTTTGCACCATTGTGGCTTAAAAAAGGTGTCATAGGAACATTCTACTCTTGGATAGTGGGAGAAATCTGTATATATGTATATGTATATATATATATATATATATATATATATATATACACACACACACACATACATATATTAAAAAAAAAAAGTCCTAAATGAATGAAGCCTTCTAAAATATATCAAAACACTAATGGCCTATAATATATCTAACATATATCAAATATCTAAAATACATATATATTTTTAGATGGCTTTATTAAAACAAAACAATAACTACAGTAAGAGGACAGGTATTAGTTCCCTAAAAGAGATTCAAAGAGTTTCACTACCTGAATTTACAGTTGTGCTCAAAGTGCACAGTATTCTTATTTGTAATATATACATGTGCGTGTGTAGGTGACGTTATTTCACCCTCTATATATGTAAAACCCTCATGAGATTAGCAATTTAAGGACTTGAAGAAAAACTTCTTTGTATTCCTTTTTGCTCTTTATTCACCATCAGCATACTACTTTTTCTCTCACTCAAAGTCAGTATTTATTGAATGGCTACTACATACAAAATATAACAAACACACACTTTTGTTGGATTTTGGTTCAATACGTCACTATTCCAGTAGTAAAAAGTCCACCCAAATTGAACTTAAGAAACAGATTTCAGCTCTGCTTTACACACTAAACATAATAATGGGTAACAGTTCCAACTCTGAGAGTAAATAAACATTCCCAAGAAGAAAATAAAAGAGAAAGATACAAAAGCAAATGATGGAAAAGTTAAGAAAAAAGAGAAATATAAGCCAGAAGGCAGAAAGAAACAGCAAGGAGAATCAGAATATTAGGCTTTATAATAACATAGGATATCTTCACAATCACCACCAACCATTACTCAAATAAACTCACTGCTGTCGAGTTGGTCCCAACTCAGAGACCCCTCCTTAGGTTTCCGAGGCGGTATCTCTAAGCAAGCAGATTGCCCAATCTTCCTTCCGAGGAGTGGCTGGTGGGTTTGAACCTCCAGCCTTCTGGTTAGCAGTCACATGCTTTAGGCACTATGCCACCAGTGCTCCCACCACCAAAAATAGAAGTCAGTAAACTTGACAGTAAAAGATATCTGAATAAAGCGTCAATATAAAAACCTTCTTCAGGATGATTGCTAAAATTCAGAATTCAGCAAAGTCATCATAAGATTATCTACCATTTCTCAAATAGCTTTCTATTACTTATTTTCTAGATCACAATGCTTACTTGGATATGATCACAGGGATGAATTTCTAATACAACACTTACTTTTAAGCAGATATTTCCAACTCCAAAGGTTGTTAAACTGTAGTGATACAGCTAACAGGCCTGAATCACAATGAAACTTTTAACTTATTTATATATTTTTATTATCATAATTTTACCTGGTTATTAAAAAAAAAAAAAAAAAAAAGCCTGTTTCACTCTGGTTAAGCACCCAACTACGAATCAAAAGGTTGCCAGTTGAAACCGACCCCAAGGCATCTCAGAAGACAGGCCTAGTAATTTGTTTCCAAAGGGTCACAGCCTTGAAAACCCTATGGGGCAGTTCTACTCTGTACATATGCGGTCGCCATGAGTCAGAAACTACATGACAGCAAGTAACAACAACAATAATTATGGAAGAACTGAGTAAGAGGACACATACTTCCTAATTTTAAAACATAAAGCTATAGCAATCAAAAACAGACTGGTTTTTATTACAATAGATACACAGACCAACAGAATAGAATTGGGAGTTCAGAAAACCCATACATTTGTGGTCAACTGATTCTGACAAGGGTACAAGGTCCATTCAATGGGGGAAGAAAAGAGTCTTTCCAATAAATGGTAATGGGAAAAAAGAATATCTACATGCAGGATAATGATACAGGATCCATGCTTCACATCATACACAAAAACAAATTCAAAATGGATTCAGGACCTCTGTATGCAAACAAAAACCATAAAATTCTTAGAAGAAAACGAAGGGGCAATGCTGTCAGGCTTAGCCTGTACGAATGGATTATCTGATATAGTAACAAAGTACACACAGCTAAACATACTCCCAAGTATATACCCAAAAGACTCAAAAGCACAGTTACAGACTATATACACCAATATTCACTGCAGCACTATTCACAGTAACCAAAAGGTATAAACCTAAATGCCCATCTATAGATGAACGGATAAACAAAACGTGGTACATATACAACGGAATACTACTCAGCCAGTAGGAGAATGAACTCTTGATACACGTACACTAGGGATGGAGCAGGAAGACATTACACAGAGTGAAATGAGTCAGTCACAAAGGGACAAACATTGTATGAATTCATTTATATTTCAAACAGATTATATTTCAAACAGAAAATATTGGATTGTCAGCTGTCATAACTAAGTCAAAAAAAGATAAATATTTTTCTTTACCGATTGCCTATAGCTGTGAATCGGAATTGACTCAATGGCAGTGGGTTTGGTTTTTGGTTTTGAATTGCCCATTACCTGAAAATATAACAATAAAATCATAGCAGAGGCTAGGCTAAGATGGAAGAAAAGCAGTTCCTTCTTTAGTCCACAAGCAAAAAGAGAGAACAGCTAAACAGAAGAGCTGAACCTCATTTCCTCAGCCTACTTCCATGATCATGACAATACAGAATGTTATTTTGAAGGCTGCCTCCAAAAGTTGGAAAAAGTCAAATCCTATTTATTACTGCTATATCTCTTGCCAAACCACAAGGCCAAAAGTCTGAAATAACTCTAAAATAACTTCTGAAATAATCAAAACATAGCAATGTAATTCATAAGCAGCAAAGAGTTTCACTTTCCCAAATTTAGGAATTCTCCATGACTCCGAGTAGCACACAAGAGACAATAAGAGTCAAAACAAAACCGTAAGAAACAATTCAATGGATTATCAAGTAAGTTTCAGAAGTTAAGCTTTTCTCTCCATGGTTTGGGGTCACTTGGCAGGTCAGGCTTCAAGGAAAGTGTAAGAACCAAGCATCTCTATTATTTTAAATTCATGCATTCACGCAAAGCATGTCATAATTGTGGAAGACACAGAGGAAAATGTTCCCAAACTTCCTGGAACAGTTTTTTCTATGACATAAGCATAATGTATCTGAGTCTACTTGTCCTTTTTCTTTTTTCCCTTTTCCTTTATGAAACAGAAATAACTGAGTAAACATAAAGGTAACTAGAGAGAACACA
>NW_006921769.1:2857487-2859988 GCF_000298275.1 Orycteropus afer afer
ACTACCAAAAAGATTCTTAACTCAAGGAGAAAGAAAAATGGGAAAGAGAGAGAAACAGAAAGGAACAGATGAAGAAGTATACATTTGTCTCAGTGTCTTAATGCTAGGAATAATAAGTAGGAAAATGAAATCAACAGTACATAAGGCATTTTGCAGGTGGGCACAAAGGGATATGGTTTCTCCCTGGACAGCTCCAAAGCCCAAACAGCAGAAGGGCTGTTATGAATTTACCACCCTTCACATGTTTATCATCCTGTCTAAAAATTCCAGCTGCTCTTGGGCTCCCCATCTTTTCTGCTTTAGTCATTCACAGACCCTGAAGTAAATCAAGTGTCTAGATCCCTATCAGAAATTTCTCTGTGATGATAATGTTCTTGGCACAGATTATCACACCATCAGCCAGAGGCAAGGCAACCTGCAGAGGGAACTGAACCTGGTTAAAGTGCAACACTTGAGTGATACTGGCTGGTATTCTACAAAGGAGAACAAATGGAGAACTGGGAGGAAGGGACAAGCAAGCCTACTCACAAAGCCACACTCAGAGCACACAAAAAGTGGCCTTGACTGTGGAACAAAATGACAGGGAAAGTAGAGACCTCAGAGAACTGAAAAAGTTACTCTATAGGCTTTTCACCCCTATAGTCCTCAATCCTATACATCTACCAAACAGTGTATATGTATCTCTGGAGTCAGACATACGCTTATTAATTAGTTATACATCTCTAAAATGAAACAGAACAAGCAATAGTAATAGGTCTACCTAGAATAAAACTTTCATGGAAAGTAGTTCTTCATTTTTTTCTCAGGGGAGAAGAAAAAAAAAAAAAAAACAACTGTCACTTCACAGTGGTTGATAATGTGATTTAGGAATGTAAGACTAGAATCTCCTCACCAGTAGGAGTTTCCAAAGCCGTGTACAAAATAGTCATGAGTCTGTAGAAGAATGATTAGTATTCTTAACTTCCAATATGACATAAATGCAAAATAAAAAGAATCACCCTCTATGTTACTATTCTAGTCTATAGTTCTTTAAGTTTTATTAAAGATGGAAATTAATAAATGTAAAGATTAAATTAACACCAAAGCATGGTTGTTTATATACTCACTTCGCAGTTGTCTCTTTATTTCTTTTGCAGGATCCAGCCAGTTCTGCAAAGAGGGGGGAGAAAAAAGTTAATTTATTCTTAAAACATATCCCAGAGTCTAAATCAAGAGTTTATAGCTCATATGCTTATTTAAATGTAAATATATTTAAATATAGTTCTATTCAAAGCAGATTTCTGCTAGCTATTAGCATTCCACTAGGCTAAATTTTGATTTTTTAACTGTGTGCATGTGTGTGTGTGTGTGTGTCTGTTATATTTTATAAATAAAATATTTGAATACTTTTAAGACTGGTCTCCTGGGCCTCTTGCTCTTAAATCCAAAATCAAACATTTATCCAAATTCTGGCACATAATACACCTACGTATAGATTTTATTCTGTGGTAGAATCAGAAGCAAACCACCTCTGAACTTCCATCCCTGAATATGCACCAAGATTATGCATCATTTACTGAGCATATACAGTACACCAGACACATGAACACCGAAATAAAATTTCAGTCACAGGCACTAACTAAGTGGCCCTTACTCATCAAAGACAAAATGTAAATGGGAAACTACTGGCAAAAAACATATTGGTGGTGGTGGTGTTAGGCGCCGTCAAGTTGGCTCCGACTCATAGTGACCCTATGCACAACAGAACGAAGCAGTGCCTGCACCAGCCTCACAATCAATGCTATGCCTGAGCCCATCTTTGCAGCCACTGTGTTGATCCACCTCATTGAGGGCCTTCCCCCTTTTCACTGACCCTCCACTTCACCAAGCATGATATCCTTCTCCAGGGAATGGTCCCTCTGACAACATGACCAAAGGAGGTGGGACAAAGTCTGGCCATTCTTGCTTCCACGGAGCATTCCAGCTGCACTTCTTCCAGGACAGATTTGTTTATTCTTCTGGCAGTCCATGGTACTTTCAGTATTCCTTGCCAACATCACAACTCAAAAGCATCAACTCTTCTTTGGTCTTCCTTATTCATTGTCCAGCTTTCACATATATATATGAGGCAACTGATAACACCATGCCTGGGTTAGGTACACCTTAGTCTTCAAAGAGACATCTTTGCTCTTCAGCACTTTAAAGAGGTCTTTTGCAGCAGATTTGTCCAGTGTAATACAGTGTCTGATTTCTTGACTACTGCTTCAGTGGGTGCTGATTGTGGAACCAAGTAACATGAAATCTGACAATTTCAATCTTTTCTTCACTTATCGTGATGCTGCTTATCAGTCCACTTGTGAGGATTTTCGTTTTCTTTATGTTGAGGTGTAATCTATACTGAAGTCTTTTATCTTCTTTAGTTAAGTGCTTCAAGTGTTCATTTTCAGCAAGCAAGGTTGTATCATCTGCATATCACAGGTTGTTAATGAGCCTTCCTCCAATCCTGATGCCCTGTTCTTCTT
>NW_006921769.1:2860413-2868653 GCF_000298275.1 Orycteropus afer afer
TTGCATGTGATATTGTTCAATATTGTTTGATAATTTCCACATTCTGTAGGAACACCGTTCTCTGTAATGGGCACAAATATGGTTCTCTTCCAGTTAGTTGGCCAGGTAGCAGTCTTCCAAATTTCTTGGCAGAGATGAGTGAGTACTTCTAGCGTGCAGTATGTTAGTTGAAACATCACAATGGGTATTCCATCAATTTCTTGTTTTTTTGCCAATTCCTTCAGTGCAACTTCAACTTCTTCCTTCAATACCATTGGTTCTTGATCATATGCCACCTCCTATAGATGAACATTGACCAGTTCTTTTTAGTACAGTGACTCTGTGTTTTCCTTCCACCTTCTTTTGATGTTTCCTGCATCATTCAATATTTTGCCCACAGAATCATTCAGTATGGCAACTTGAGCCTTGAATTTTTTCCTCAGTTCTTTCAACTTGAGAAATGCCAAGCATGTTCTTCCCTTTTGGTTTTCTAACTCCAGGTCTTTGCACATTTCATTCTAATAACTGACTTTGTCTTCTCAAGCTGCTCTTTGAAACCTTCTGTTCACAGCTCTTTTATCTTGTCATTTCTTCCATTTGCTTTAGCTACTCTCTGCTCAAGAACAAGTTTCAGAGTCTCTTCTGACATCCATTTTGATCTTTTCTTCCTTTCCTGTCGTTTTAATGACCTTTTGCTTTCTTCACGTATAATGTTCTTGATGTTATCCCACAATTCATCTGGTTTTCAGTCACTGATGATCAATATGTCAAATCTAGTCTTTAGATGATCTCTAAATTCAGGAGGGATATAATCAAGGTCACATTTTGTTTCTTGTGGACTTGTTTTAATTGTCTTCAGCTTCAACTTGAACTTGTGTATGAGTAGTTGATGGTCTGCTACACAGTCAGCTCCCTGCCTTGCACTGGCTGAAGATATTGAGCTTCTCCATCACCTCTTTCCACAGATGTAGGTGATCTGATTCCTGTGTATTCCATCTGGCAAAGTCCACATGTATAGCCACTGTTTACGCTGTTGAAAAATGATATTTGTCATGAATAAGTCATTAGTCTTTGCCAAATTCTGTCACGCGATCTGCAGCGTCATTTTTATCACCAAGGCCATATTTTCCAACTACCAGTGATTCTTCATTTCGAACTTTCGCATTCCAATCACCAGTAATAATCAACACATCCTGATTGCATGTTTGTTCAATTTCAGACTACAGACGTTGGTAAAATTCTTCAATTTCCTCGTCTTTGGCTCTGCTGGTTGGTGCATAACTTTGAATAACTGTAGTATTAACTTACCTTCCTAGTATATTATACTATACTGAATATTATACTATTACTGACAACATTGTACTTCAGGATAGGTCTTGAGACTTTTTTGACGATGACTGCCACACCATTCCTCTTCAATCTGTCATTCCCAGCATAGTAAATCTTATCGTTGTCTGATTCAAAATGGCCAAAACCATTCCATTTCAGCTCACTAATGCCTAGGATATTGACCTTTATGTGTTTCATTTCATTTCTGACAACTTCCAATTTTCCTACATTCATACTTTGTACATTCCATGTTCCGATCATTAACGGATGTTTGCAGCTGTTTCTTCCCATTGTTGTGCCACATCAGCAAATGGAGGTCCCAAAAGTTTTACTCCATTCACATCACTAAGGTCGACTCTACCTTGAGGAAGCAGCTCTTCCCCAGTGCTATTTCTGAGTGCCTTCTGAGCTGAAAGGGTCATTTTCTGGCATTGGATCAGGCAATGTTTAAGGGCTAGTCATAGTTTTCCAGTAATATATCAGACAATGTTTTACTGCTATTCATAAGATTTTCACTGGCCAATTAATTCTTCAAGAAGAGAATGGCCCCTTCCTTCTTCCGAGTCTTAGTCTGGTAGCTCTGCTGAAATCTGTCCACCATGGGTGACCCTGCTGGTATTTGAAATACCAGTGGCATAGCCTCCAGCCTCACAGCAACACACAAGCCACCACGGTATGACAAACTGACAGATGAGTGGTATTAAAAACATATATTTCCAATCAAATTTTGTCAACTGTCAAAGGCAACTCCTCTCTCTCCTTAAGCCTTCTTTTTTCCCTTTTGTAAAAGGGCTGTGGAACTGAAGCCTTTATTTTCCTTCCTAGCCTTAATTTACCATTCTTTTGTTAAAGTCTCATTCCAACTTAGAAGTCAAACACAATAATAAAGTTTTCCTGTCAATTTTTCCCTAAGTGTTGTCCTTTGAGAAAGCTACCATAAAATTCTTTTTCTAGGAAACCATTATAGCATCATAAACCAAAAAAAAAAAAAAGAAGAAGAAGAAGAAGAAGAAACCGTACTGGAACCACTAGGTTCAAAGCACATAAGGGCATTAAATATTTGTCTTTCAAAACTATAGGGAGAATACCTATGCTGCCCCCCTCAAAAAAAGAATGTGTGTGTGTATGTGTGTATTTATGTGTGTGTGTATACACACATATAGTTTTTTTATTTTCTTTTTTATTTCTCCCAATCTAGCCTCAAGGCATTATTAAAGTTCACTTTACTTCATCTTCACTAATATAGGACAACATTAAGTTCATTTTCTGAGATACAGTAAACTGATTCAAAGAATTGACTTTAAAATAAATGTTACTTAATCTAACAAGTATCCCAAATGTATATTTGTACTTAAATAGAATTTTATTCAGATACATACAGCAAATAGTTAAAATGCTTGTTATGCAAAGATCATTACTAACCTACTGTCTTAAAAATACATTGACACGACACAACAGAACATTAAGTACACTATTGAAAAAGTACTAACAACAGGATACTTTGAAAGCAGAGCTGTGTGGGCCCCGGTGGATTTCACTGCATGTTCATGGTCTGCACTCAGGGACCAAGGTGTGTGTGGCTCTGTTCTAACACTGGTTACATTCAAGCCTCTCGGTAAAGAGCCACCAGAGCTTGGTCAAGTCTTACATCATTAGTGTCCCAGCTGCATGGGACCCTCTAATGGTACCTTGAGTGCCATGTCAGGGAGCAGCTCTAATTCTCCCCTCAGAAAAGAGCCTGGCATTCAGCTTTCCCACCCTGCAGCTGCTGCCCCACACAACAGCTGGCTCACAAATGACCAGCTCTCATGAGTGCACAAGAATGAGAAAGCATTCATTCAGCCTCTAGCCCTCACTGTTCTGAGAAACAGTCCATAGAATTCACCAGACTGCCAGAGGAGGGTCAGATCAGTGGCATTTTCATTCCAGGAGGTAACAACCACAGCAAGAAAAACTGAACCAGACACAAATGGTTCCATGCTGAAAGAAAAGGGAAAAAATCTCTCAAAATGTTAACATAGAGAAAGAAGACTGTAGAAGAGAAGCTGCTGTTCTTAAAGGCCTAGACAGACTCCTTTGAATCTCCAGTTTCCTAAGTGTGACAGCTGGTACATGCCCACTACAGAAGGGCAACAAAAGACCTCTATGTACTAAGAAGGAGACAGTGGAAGCAAAACCATCTTGAGATCCCCAAGGAAGGCCCTGTATTCCAGCCACCCAGCTCCTTCTACTCTCACCTTGTACTTCTACTCTCATCCCTTGTACAAATAACCTGTAACTTTCTACGTCACAGGGAGAGTCCATAGAGCTCCACAGACCAGGAGCATGGGTCCCAAGGTTCTGTGCACAAGCCAGCCAAAGTGAAACTCAGTGTCATTCCCAGGCCACTTTCCAAAGCCAGATAGAATACCGAAGGCTCAAGTAGTTTCAATTCTTTACTCTCCTTTCCAAAGACTAAGTGGACAGGATTAACCTGAAACAAACAGCAGCAAGAGAAGTGACTCCTTTCAGCCTACCTGGTTTTCCCTTTTCATAAGGTAAGCTCCACTCCTGCTGAGAAGGGAGAAGGACTTCTCTCTCCCTAGTACCACAATTCTGTGAGTGCTAGGACAGACTCTGGTGAACTGATAAACAATATCATAATAAATGGAGAAAAACTGAAGTTGTTGTCAGTTTTATTCTATTTGAATCAACAATCTCCATCCATAAAAGTACCAGCCAAAACAGTCGAACAACATTCATTGGACAAGTCTGCTACAAAAAGCTTCTTTAAAATCTTAAAAAGTAAATATGTCACTTGAATGACTCAGGTGTGTCTGACCCAAACCATGGTTTTCTCAGTCATCTCACATGCCTGCAAAACCTGGACAATAAAAAATGAAGATTGAAAAATAATTGATGTATTTAAACTTAGTGTTCGTGAAGAATACTAACATACCTTGGGTTGCCCCAGTAAAAATAAATCAATCTTAAAAGAAACACAATCAGAATGCTCCTTAGAAGCAAGATGATAAGACCTTGCTTCACTTAAAATGGACACATCATCAGGAAAGACCAAGTACTAGAAAAGGACATCATTTTAGTAAAGAAGAGGATCAACAAAAATTAGGGAAATCCTCCATGAGATGTCGTTGTTAAGTGCCATTGAGTTACTTCCAACTCATAGAGACCCTATGTAAAACAGAATGAAACACTGCCCAGTCTTGTGCAATCCTCAAAGTCTCCATGAGATGGACTGCTTATGCAATAGTTGCAACAAACAGTGGGCTCAAACATACAAATGATCATGAAGATGTCCCATGACTGGATAAAGTTCCCTTCTGTTATACATAAGGTCACCATGAGTGAGAACTGATTCAAGGGCAACTAATAACAATAGGGCTTAGTGGTGTTAAGCAGTAAGTACTAAAATAATATCCACTGACTTCTGTTCACTGCTTGATTGATACCATAAAGGGTCATAAGCTATACTGTTTTTATTTGATGAATCAGCAATAATAAGTACTTAGATTGTGTTTTTGTTGTTGTTAGGTGCCACTGAGTTGCCTCCAACTTATAGTGATCCTATGCACAACAGAATGAAGCTGTGCCTGGTCCTGCACCAGCCTCACAATCAATGCTATGCCTGAGCCCATCTTTGCAGCCACTGTGTCAATCTACCTCACTGAGGGCCTTCCTCTTTTTCACTGACCTTCCACTTCACCAAGCATGATATCCTTCTCCAGGGAATGGTCCCTCTCACAACATGACCAAAGGAAGTGAGATGAAATCTGGTCATTCTTGCTTCCAAGGAGCATTCTTAGCTGCTCTTCTTCCAGGACAGACTTGTTAGGTCTTTTGCAAGTCCATGGTACTTTCAGTATTCCTTGCCAACACCACAACTCAAAAGCATCAACTCTTCTTCAGTCTTCCTTATCCATTGTCTAGCTTTCACATATATATGAGGCAACTGAAAACACCATGCCTGAGTTAGGTACACCTTAGTCTTCAAAGAGACATCTTTTCTCTTCAGCACTTTAAAGAGGTCTTTTGCAAAAGATTTGTCCAGCGCAATACAATGTCTGATTTCTTGACTGCTGCTTCAATGGGTGTTGATTGTGGAACCAAGTAATATGAAATCTGACAACTTCAATCTGTTCTCCACTTATCGTGAAGCTGTACAGTCCAGTTGTGAGGATTTTTATTTTCTTTATGTTGAGGTGTAATCCATACTGAAGACTGTAGTCTTTCATTTTCTTCATTTAAGTGCTTCAAGTCATCTTCACTTTCAGCAAGCAAGGCTGTGTCGTCTGCATATCACAGGTTGTTAATGAGTCTTCCTTAAATTCTGATGCCATGTGCTTCTTCACATACTCAAGTTTCTTGGTTTATTTGCTCAGCATACAGATTGAGTAAGTATGGTTAAAGGATACAACCCTGGTGCACTCCCTCCCTGATTTTAAACCATGAAATATCCCCTTCTTCAGTTCAAACGACAGCCTCCTGGTGTATGACCCTGGTGGTATTTGAAATACCAGTTGCCTAACAGCAACATGCAAGCCACCACAGTATAACAAATGGACAGACAAGTGGTAGACTTAGATCATGGCAGAGTATAAATTTACTGTCAAAGACTATAAATTTGGAGATTCAAAATGGAGTCTCGTCAGTAATCACCACGTTATTACCCTCTAGCATCTTAGTGCTTGAAAAACTAGGTACAGCAGTTTGAATTAGGGATTTTGATGCTCTGAACAGCTCACTGAATCAGACTGCACCAAACACAGAAGAGCAAAATTAAAGGAAAGGCACAGGGAGATCATTTGGGGAAGATCTACCCAGCGGAGGACGGACAGGCAGTCGAGAGAGGCCATTAGAAACTTCCCGGGGCAGACACTGATGGGCGGGTGAGGGCGGCCACCTGAGATCTCCATGAGCCAAGGAAGAAGACACCCTATATCAGTATACCAGCGACCACACCATCATCCCAGTAATCACCCCAAGGATCTACCTTCAGCACCTGATTTTATCGGTAACTTGGGTCAGATAGGTCCAAACGGGTATGCACAGAACCACTGAAACCCAAGCGGAGAACTCCCTGGTGCTCCAGGGGGGTGAGCTCGCTGCCCCCTCAGCGGGCCACTGAGTGGGCTTGGGTCAGTGTGGGAGACATTAAGAGGTCTGTGCTTCTCTTTGTCACTGATATCGGGACCACAGATCACTAGCAGGCACTCTCCCGACTCCAGCACAGATGAAATCCCACAGGTATCTTTGGCGCCACAGGTGGGCAGTATCACAAACTCCCAAGACATTCGTGGTCTGGGAGGATTGCGCCAGCACAGCGGGCAGACAGGGTGGAAAGAAAGGAATTTGCCATTGAGTGCGGTCCTGGGAATATGCCTTGGATTGGCTTTTTGGCCCCAAGGGGCCTCAGAAGCAGGGTATTTGAGTGTACCTGAGCCTGGCGGAAAGTGGCAACTCCCTTACGACAGGAATCTTTCCTGAAATTGAGTTGCGGGCTTATAAATAACAGTACTATGTCATCAGTAGCAGCCTGCTCAAAGCCCTAGAAACCGACTCCAGCAACACCAAGCTTTCCTTCTGCTACCATCTTCTCCGCCAATAACTTCAGTCATTCAATAGAAGAAATCATATTCAGCCAATTACCATAAAACCTCCTAGTTCGAACTCTAAACCCTCTTTACGACAAACAAAAACACATATCCACATTCCACACAGTGATTCCACCATCAAAGAAAACAGCAGAGTGACCTGGCATTACCTGAATCAATAATAAAATAAAACACACCAGCTTCACCTTTTCAAAATATTAAACCATAAAACCAAAACAAAACAAATCAACACATAACTAGCAGTTAAAAACAACCTCAAAATGTCTAGGAAACAACAGGCAACCTCAAATCAAACAAAAAAAAAAAAAAAGAAAAAGCAATAAAAACCAAAACAAAAAAAAAAAGGTCTCATTATACATGGAGGAAGAGGAGGCAATAGAATTATCTGAGAAGAAATTTAGAAGATACGTTTATAGAGCTATACAAAAAGCCTAAGGAAACCCCAAACAGAAACAAGAAGAACACAGACAGTTCCCTGGAGGAACTCAGGAAAATCATTGAGGAACAGAATATTAAGATTAATGCACCATCAGAATTCATACAAAAACAGCAGTTAGAAATGCAGTAAATGTCTATTGAAATGCAAACCATGAACACCAAAATGACAGAACAACACAACACAGTAGAAGCTCAAAAGAGCAGACTAGAACTGGCTGAAGAATGCATATCCCAACTAAAAGACAAATCCCTGGATAATAGCTTGTATGAAGAAAAATCAGAACAAAGATTTAAGAGAAATGAAGAGAGCCTAAGAATTACATGTGACGACATGAGACGAAACAATGTAAGACTCACTGGAATTCCAGAACAAAAAGAGGCAAAAAACACAACCGAGAAAATTGTGGAAGACCTGTGAGCAGAAAACGTCCCCCATATCATGAAGGAAGAAAAGATATTTCTCCAAGAAGCTCATAGAACCCCACATAAGATAGACCCCAAAAGAAAAACACAGAGGCATATTATAATCAAACTTTCCAAAACCAAAGATAAAGAAAAAAATTTGAGAGCTTCCCAGGAAAAAAGAAATATTACTTATAATAATCAAACAGGTTGAGCTCCGATTACTCAGCAGCAACCATGCAGGCAAGAAGGCAATGGGACGGAATATATAAAACTCTGAAGGAAAAAACTTCCAACCAGGAATTCTATGTCCAGCCAAATTATCCATAAAATATGAGGGCGAAATCAAGGTATTCTCAGATAAACAGAAATTAAGAGACTTTGTGAAAACCAAACCAACCCTACAAAAAATGCTTAAGGAAGTCCTACCAATAGAGAACCCACAACAGAGATCAGCAAAACCAGGATATGTGACATCAA
>NW_006921769.1:2873171-2882802 GCF_000298275.1 Orycteropus afer afer
AACAACATATCAAAACATTAATACATCCGGACCAAGTGGGATTCATACCAGGTTTGCAAGGGTGGTTCAACATCAGAAAATCAATCAATGTAATCCACACATAAACAAAACAAAGGAAAAGGACCATACGATTATATCAATTGATGCAGAAAAGGCATTTGATAAAATCCAACATCCATTCCTGTTTAAAACTCTCAGCAAAATAGGGATAAAAGGGAAATTCCTCAACATAATAAAGGGTATATATGCAAAGCCAACGGCCAACCTCGTTATTAATGGAGAAAGACTCAAGGCATTCCCCTTATGAATGGGAACCAGACAGGGATGCCCTCTACCACCACTTCCATTTAGCATTGTATTGGAAGTCCTGGCCAGGGCAATAAGGCAAGAAAGAGAAATAAAAGCATACATGTTGGGAAAGAGGAATTAAAACTATCTGTATTTGCAGATGATAAGATCCTATACATCGAAAACCCAAGGGACTCAATAAAAAGACTACTGGAACTAATAGAGAGGTTAGCAAAGTGGCAGGATACAAGATCATACAAAAATCAGCTGGATTTCTCTATACCAGCAAGGACTCCTCTGATAAAGAAATAAGGGAAACCATATCATTCACTACAGCTATGAAAAAGATAAAATATCTAGGAATAAACCTCACCAGGGACACAAAAGACCTATACAGAGAAAACTATGAAACACTGCTACAAGAAAGAAGGGTACTACATAAATGGAAGAACCTGCCTTGTTCATGGATAGGTAGACTAAACATTGTGAAAATGTCAATACTACCTAAAGCAATCTATACATTTAACGCAATCCCGATCCAGATTTCAACAAAATTTTTTAAGGACATGGAAAAACTAATTACTAATTTCATATGGAAAGGAAAGAGACCTAGAATAAGCAGAGCACTTCTCAAGAAGTAAAACAAAGTGGGAGGTCTCACACTCCCAGATCTTAAAAACTACTTAAGAACTACTATATAGCCACAATAGTCAAAACAGCATGATATTGGTACAATGACAGACAGATAGACCACTGGAACAGAATTGAAAGCTCAGTCATAGACCCATCCATCTATGGACAACTGATCTTTGACAAAGGCCCAAAGCCCATTAAATGGGGAAGTGATAGCCTCTTTAACAAATGGTGCTCACAAAATTGGGCATGTACCTGTAGAAAAATGAAACAAGACCCATACCTCACCCCATACACAAAAACAAACTCAAGCTTGATCAAAGACTTAAATGTAAAACCCATAACTATAAAATTCATCAAAGATAAAATAGAGGCAAATCTAGGAGCCCTAATTTATAGCATAAATAGACTGTCAAACATTAACCCAGAATGCGCAGGAGACAGAAGAGAAGCTAGATGACTGGGACCTTTTAATAATTAAATTCTCATGCCCATTGAAAGATTTCATCAAAAGGGTAAAAAGAGAACCTACAGATTGGGAGAAAATATTTGCCTATGACATATCTGACAAAGGACTTATCTCCAAAATCTACAGAAAACTTCAACACCTCAACACCAAGAAGACAAATAACCCAATTCACAAATGGGCAAAAGACTTGAACAGACACTTCACCAAAGAAGAAATACAAGCAGCCAACAAACATATGAGAAATTGCTCACGATAATTAATCATTAGAGAGATGCAAATCAAAACAACAATGAGATATCATCTCACCCCAGCAATAATAGCAAAGTTCAACAGATCAGAAAATAACAAATGCTGGTGAGGTTGTGGAGAGATTGGAACTCTTGTGCACTGCTGGTGGGATTGTAAAATGGTACAACCATTGTGGCAAACTGTATGGCGTTTCCTTAAAAAACTGAAAATAGAAGTACCATTTGACCTAGCAATTCCATTACTAGGAATATATCCTAAAGAGGTGAGAACAGACATATGTACACCTTTGTTCACTGCAGCACAATTCACCATAGCAAAGAGATGGAAACAACCTAAATGCCCATCAACAGATAAGTGGATAACCAAATTATGGTATATCCACACGATGGAATACTATGCCACATTAAAGAACAATGAGGGATACACAAGTCATCTCGCAACGTGGATGAACCTGCAGGACATTATGCTGAGTGAAATAAGTCAATCGCAGAAGGACAAGTACTGTATGAGCCCATTACTGTAAAAAGACAGAGAAGGGTTTGCTTGGGAAAGGGAACTCACCTAGTAGGTTACCGGGATAGGGAGGGAAGGAGAGGGATTAATTTAGGGCTAGTTGGGGCCTACACGCACGCTGACATGGGTAGGGGAGGGATATACGGGAAGGATATATGACCACCATGATAACATTGGGAAATGAGAGGACACCGAACTGTGCACATAAGAGATAGACGTCACATGTTAAAACCAACCAATGTGTCCACAATACCACATTGCCATTAACACCAAACACTAGGCTATACAGATTATCACACAAACACCTGAGATGATCAGACAGGGATCAGTGAATAGAGGTATACTCTAGACCAAGGATACACTCAGCTGAGGCTAATCTTGTACAGACACCAGTGATACAAAATGCCTGCAGTCCTTACAGAAACAATACAAGACAGACACAGAGTAATCCCTCACAGACATCCCAACACTATGGGAGACAGATCCAATAGAGCTACTACATCAGGACCATAGTACTGGGGTACACCAGACTCAATTGGCACAACAAAATACATAAAAGCATTGCTCCACATCCTGCATTGGTGAGTAGCAACTGGGATCTTAAAAGCTTTCAAGCAGCCATCTAGGATGCAGCTAATGGTCTCCCGGCGTCAGAAGTAAAGAAGAACGCACACACAAAAAAAGGGCATTTAGAAGCAATTAACCCTAGGACATGATGGCCCTTGAGACAGAAGAACTGATGGTGCCTGGCTACCAATGCCAACCACTTAGGAAAGGATCAAATCTGGAGATCCTGGATAGAGTGGGAGGGAAAACGTGGAACAAAATCCAAAAACTCAATAATGACCAGAATTACTGGTCAGATGAAGTCTGGTAAGACTCCCAATACTATGGCCCTGAAATACATTTGGTGCCTGGAATAAAACTCACCCCCAGGGGCCCAATGGTTAGTGAGATATACAAGCAGACCACTCAACCCAGGATGCTGCACCCACACACTCAATGGCAATGCATCCCCTGAAGCAATAGACCAGGGGACACCAAAGGACCAACATTCAAACTGAGTAAATGCAGGACAAACAGGAATGCATAATTATGAGGGGCACAGGAGGAGCGTTGCAGGGTAGGGAGGGGAGGAGGCTGGGTTGGGGTTGGACATGGTGAATGGAGAATGAAATTAAATGTACGCATGACTTTGAATATAATACAAGCTCTTAAAATAAAAATAAAATTAAAAATAATAAAAAAGACTATAAATTCATAAGTAAAAAACAATAACTGAAAAACACTTAGTAATATTTTTAAGAGAAATGCAATGCAAGATGTTAATAGAAGAAATGATGTTCCAGAGAGGGGGTTATATGGGAACTCTCTGTACTTTCTGCATGACTTTTCAGTAAACTTAAAATTGCTCTAAAAATAGACTATTAAGAATATAAATATGCTTATTACCTGCATTATTACAAATAATCACTAAACATATCATTCTTTTTTAACAAATTGAATAATAAAAATAAACTTCTTGATTTCATTATCTCACAAGAGCCTATAATTCTCTCTGTGACCATAATTTGAAATAAATAAACAAAAACCCTTATCTTCTACATCAGTGCTTCTAAACTTTAAAGATATATATGAATCAACTAAAGATCTAGTCAAACTGTAGATTCAAATTCACCAAATCTGTGGTGAGGGCCTGAAATTCTTGATTTCCAACAAGGTTCTAGGTAGGGCCAATACTGTTGGGTTACTGGATCATCCTTTGAGCAGCACAGACCTAAATCACTTTCTATGTAGAAAGTTCTGTCTTTTGTGAAAGTCAAATGTAACAAGGTATTTTTCAAGCCTTTTTAATTGGCTTGTCAAAGAGATGGCCAGCCTTCACTAGGTAAACTTACTAACTGTTGACAGTTTCCTAGAGGGTACTACTTCCACATTCCCATATCTAAGTATTAAGGTTAACAAGCACCAGTAACTTTCTTTGAACTCCCCTCCATCACACTCAGTAGTTGTACCAAAGAGTGCCAAGACCTGCTGTCTATTTAGTCCACTTGCTAAACACTTTCACATGACCGAGATGAGTAACTCCAGTCATCAACCAGCAGCATCCATTAACAATCTGAATGTGCAGTTATCTACTGCAGGGCTCAGAGCACATTGGACCTGGACAACTCAAGAAAATTCATAAAACCCATCTTCTTGTTTCTCCCCACCCCCCAAAATCCATATCACTTAATTCCCTGTAAGGCTGGATCCTAAGAACCTGGAGTTACAAGATTTTTCAAAATGCCTAGCCATGCTTTCCTCACAGTTTTGATGCTTGCCAATTTGGCCAGGTGGGAGAAATTAACAAATTCAACCCAACATGGGAGGTAATACCAAATGCTAAAAATATAAAAGTAGTTCTGTCTAAAATCTGGATTTTCCTTTAAGAATTTATAGCTCTGAAACAGATCCCCTTTAATATACCTTTGTCTAATTTATGTCTAATAGAACTTAGATCTAATAGAACTCTACTATAATGCTGGTGTTATGAGAAAAGTTACAGGCATTTTATTATTATGAAACATTCACTATATGAGAACATGAATTCAACTCCTATTTATCTAAAACCATAGTATTATAAGGTTTAACTGGACTGAATATAGAATTTTATTAAAGAATAGCTTATATAAGACAAACAGTTTAAGACGTCAGTTCCAGTTTCTGAGGGAAAGGGTCTGGCTGTCAAGACAACTGTTTTAATAAATTTTCATAAAGTTAGCTACGGATACCAACTATACTGCTAACAAAGCTCCTCTTTTCAACATGGCTTGCAGCAAAATGACATTATAATCCCTGGGCCAAATGCCAAACACTATTAACATCAAGAATTTAAGACAATATTTTTCCCTTTATAGAAAGTCCAAAACTCTTAATGATCGTTTCATGTAGACAGGAACACAAGAACTGTATGGATTTGGAATTCCATATATAAAAGAGTAACATGCTGCTGGATTCTATATATTTTTAACAACATTTTCCACAGTTAAGTTTACATAGGCGTTCTCAACAGACATTAAAAAATTCTCAAACTAACAATGACAGATTTTCATACTTGAAGTTAATTGAAAGGCTTCCAACTCAGTGCCTCAACCATGAAAGACACAATACTATATGAACATCAAAAGAAAGTTTAAATTTTCTCTCCATGGAAAATTTTCATAGAAATAACTGTGGCTTTGCTACACTTTTATTTTATAACATACTGAAATGATAAATGACCATACCTTCTGTAAATATAGACAATACTCAGAATGAAAAAGACAGCAGCTTACATTTCTGTATCCTATGGAATTTCATGAGTTTCAAACAAAGCAGCACTAATTAAGCTAAATTAGGAGAACAGTAAGAGTTTTCTTTGGAAAAAATAGCACAGCATACCTATCTACATTAGAAGTAATAAGAGTTCTTTTATCTAGATGTCTTGAGGACTAGATTTTGCCTATGTAAGTAGAAGGAATAAAAACTTACACAATAAAAAAAGTTATGAAAGCAAATTAGATTATGTTGTTGTTGTTGTTGTAATGTGCTTTTGAGTCGGACCTGACTCATAGCGACCCCTCCTTGGGTTTCCAAGGCAGTATCACTATGGAAGTAGATTGCCCCATCTTCCTTCCGAGGAGTGGCTGGTGGGTTTGAACCACTAGCCTTCTGATTAGCAGTCAAGTGCCTTAGGCACTATGCTACCAGAGCTCCCATATTAGATTATACATATGAATAATTAAACATATTGCTAATAACATTTGAATATCTGTTTTCTGAAAAGTGAATGTCTTAGAAAGGATGCTCATTTTTTAGCCCTCTAAAGGAGTTCTGGTGGCATAGTGGGTAAGGTACCTGAATTCTCACCAGAAGGTGAGCAGTTCAAACCCACCAGCTGCTCCATGGAAGGAAGACTGGGTGATCTACTTCGGTAAAGATTTACAGCCTTGGAAACCCAGTGGGGGTCACTATGAGTTTGAAACGACTCAATGGCAGTGAGTTTGGTTCTGGTTTGAAAGTTCTAGAGTTAAAAGCGAGATTCAAAGTGTGTGCCTAATTTTGTGGACATTTTCAACTTACATTTCATAAAGGAAATTACAAAGTAAAATAAGGAATTATGAGTTCCTTATTTAGCATTACTATCTTTTGTCAATGAGAATCCTGTGGAAAACCTATCCTAATGTATGTTTATCTTAATATTTTTGCTTTAATGACCTTGACCTCTCCTTCATTTCAGGCATCCCCTTCCAAGACCAAACCCTGTATCTTGTCATCACAGACTTCTCTATCTCATTAGATTTCATCTCCCATTGACACAATCATTTCTCTCCTAAATTTTCTAACTATAGAAATTTTCTCACTATACCTGGCACTCAACTTCTTTGAATGTACATCCCTTGGCTAAAGCCATTTCCTCCCAGACTATCAGTCAATTTCAGAATCAATTATTTTCCTTCCTGTAACCCTATGAGGTGATCCAAAAGAATGTAGAAATTATCAAGTAATATTATTAATATCACATGAGAGTAAAATTTTGCTGAAGTTAATTCAAAAATCGTCTGTAGCAGTATATAGGGAACTTCCAGAAATTTAAGCTGGATTCAGAAGAGGAATGAAAGATATCATTGCTGACTTCAGATGGATCTTGGCTGAAAATAAAGTATACCAAAAAGATGTTTACCTATGTTTTACTGACTACGCAAAGGCATTTGACGGTGTGATCATAGTAAATTTTGGATAACACTGCAAAATTGGGAATTCCAGAACACTTAATTGTGCTCATGAGGAACCTACACATAGACCAAGAGGCTGTCATTCGAACAGAACAAGGATATAATACTGCTGCTGCTGTTGTTGTTGTTATGTGCCATCGAGTCGGCCCTGACTCATAGCGACCCCTCCTTGGGTTTCTGAGGTAGTATCACTACAGAAGTAGGATTGCCCAACCTTCTTTCCAAGGAGTGGCTGGTGGGTTTGAACCGCCAGCCATCTGGTTAGCAGTCAAGTGCCTTAGGCACTATGCTAGCAGAGCTCCTGGGTATACTACATGGTTTCAAATCAGGAAAGGAGTGAGTCAGAGTTGTGTCCTTTCACTATATTTAGTCAATCTGTATCCTGAGCAAGTAATCCAAGAAGCTGGACTATATGAAGAAGAACATGGCATCAGGACTGAAGAAACACTCATTAAGCCTGCAACGTGCAATATGCAGATGACACAACCTTTCTTGCTGAGAATGAAGATGACTTGAAGCACCTACTGATAAAGATCAAAGACTACACTCTTCAGTATGGATTATACCTTGATGGAAAAAAGAAAATCCTCACAACTGGACCAATAAGCAACATCATGACAGATAGAGAAAAGACTGAAATTGTCAAGGATTTCATTTTACTTGGATCCACAATCAACACCCGTGGAAGCAGCAGTCAAGAAATCAGATGCCATATTACACTGGGCAAATCTGCTGCTAAAGACCTCCTTAAAGTGTTAAGAAGCAAAGAGGTCACTTTGAAGACTAAGGTGAGTCTAACCCAAGCCATGCTATTTCAATCACCTCATGGGCATGTGAAAACTAGATGATGAATAAGGTAGAGTTGATGCCTCTGAATTACGGTGTTGGTGAACAATACTGAAAATACGTTAGACTGCCAGAAGAATTAACAAATCTGTCCTGCAAGAAGTGCAGCCAGAATGCTCCTTGGAAGAAAAAAATTGCCAGCCTTTGTCTTATCTACTTTGGTCATGTTGTTAGGAGGAACCAACCATTCCCTGGAGAAGAACATCCTGCTCGGTAAAGCAGAGGGGCAGGGAAAAAGGGAAAGGCCCTGAACAAGATGGACTGACACAGTGGCAACAATGGGCTCAAGTATAGCAAGGATGTGAGGATGGGGCACAAGCTGGCAGTGTCATTCTGTTGCACCTACCTAAGCTCAACTGTGAGTCAGGGCCAACTTGACAGCACCTAACAACAACAACCAAAACAATCCTTTGAGTAATTACCTTCATGATTATCTCATCAGCACCTCCACTGTTCGCAGTCCTTTGTCCTCTCACCATAACCAAAATGAACATATCCAACTAGGATCTCTCTCTACTACTCCATTTCTCAACTATTACATCTAGATTGCTGATGGCATTTAGAGAAAAAAAATACACATATATTCTGTTGCCATCACACTCTTATGATCCCCAATCTCAGCTAGAATATCAACAGCTATTCACATATTGTGGAGCCCCGGTGGCACAGTGATTAAAATGCTTGGCTGCTAATGGAAAGATTCGCAGTTTGAACCCACCTAGTAAACTCTGGCAATCTGCTTCTATAACGATTCACAGCTTTGGAAATTCTATGGGGCAGTTCTCCTCTGTCCTATAAGATCCTATGAGTCTGAATCACTTGATGGTAGTGGGTTTGTTTTTTGGTTTTTCACGTACCACCCTTGGTTGGCTGCTTCTCTTTGTTCCTACTGCGACCCTAGTCATTCTAAGCAGGTAACTTTACACTCTATTTATAAGATTTTAGGCTGTACTTTGCTCCACTTCTTATTTTGCTACTGCAGACTCAGAAGATAATGCTGCCGTTTTTACTCAAATTCTCTTCATGACTCCAGAACCTTCCATCATCATCACTCTGCTCTATCTTCAACCTCATCCTCTCTTTGGGCTTTCCCATAGGCAGAGTCAAAATTCTGTCTGTCTAAACAAATCAATTAGCTACAAACCATCTGTAAACTCTCTGTGCTGTCCATTATGACAGCCATTAGTTACAAGACGCTATTTAAATTTAAATTAGTTGTAATTAAATAAAACTTAAATTCATATCCTCAGTCACACTAGCCACATTCCAAGTGATCAATAGCTCCGTGTAGATAGTGGCTATTGTACTGAACAGTACAGATCTAAAACATTTCCATCATTCCAAAAGGTTCTACTGGCCAGCTCTGGTCTATACTCTTTAGCTATCACCCTCCTGTCTGTACTACTCTTCATAGCCAAATGTATTTAAGTAATAATTTATATGTACTCTCAAATTCTTTACTGTTAACTTTCTTAGGCTCTCACTTCCCTTCTTCCCTCCCCCTCTGTTTCTAGGATCATCTAGCCAAGTATATGTAAGCACTGTTGTTGTTAGTAGCCAAGTATATGTAAGCACTGTTGTTGTTAGTAGCCAAGTATACGTAAGCACTGTTGTTGTTAGGTGCCGCTGAGTCATCTCCGACTCACAGCGACCCGAAGCACAGCAGAACAAAACACTGCCCAATCTCCTGCCAGCTCCACAATCCCTGCTATACTTGAGCCCATCATCGCAACCACTATGTCAATCCATCTCGTTGAAGGCCTCCCCCTCTTTCATCAACCCTCCACCTTACCAAGCATGACATCCTTCTCCAGGGAATTGCCCCTTCCGACAACATGACCAAAACAGGTGAGACAAAGTCTGGCCATTCTCGCTT
>NW_006921769.1:2885179-2902896 GCF_000298275.1 Orycteropus afer afer
TGGTTGTCTGATTCAAAATGGCCCAAACCAGTCCATTTCAGCTCACTAATGCCGAGGATATCAATCTTTATGCATTCCATTTCATTTTTGACAACTTCCAATTTTCCTAGATTCATACTTGTAAGCATTACAACTCAACAAAATGAAAATTAAAATCACTCTCTGCCCCTAACCTTCCAAACTGCTCCTCCTCCAAGACCTGTGTAAAAGTTTCTAATATGTTCCCCAGCTAACCAAGCCTGAAATTTGGGATTAATACTCAACCCCTCCTAATCCTCATACATCAGTTACAAAATTCTGCAGACATTCTCCCTCAGTATCTCTGTCTTCTCCTCATTACCCTCACCAGCTCTGGACTACTTCAATAGTGTTCCGACCTTCCGGCCTGTGGTCTCAGCCCTCTGTGATCTCTCTCCACACCACTAATGATTCCTTTCTGAAATGCTAATCTGACTAGTCACTTCCTATTTAAACCTCCTCAAACATGAAGACAAAAATTTAGATTCTTTGTTGTTGTTGTTTGCCATAGAGTTGGCCAGACTCATAGCAACCCCTCCTTGGGTTTCCGTGGCGGTATCATTACGGAAGTACATTGCCCAACCTTCCTTCCAAGGAAATATAAGGCATTCCAAAAAAATGACCTTTGCCTGTCATTCCAGCTGTTTTGCCATAATCTCCATCAGCATGGCCCACAAAGCCACTAATTAACCCATGATCTAAATTAAAACAATGTACTGTTAAAACAGTGAAGGATAACTGCTCCTAAGTCCCTCCTACATAGAGATCCTAAAGCTGCCACATCCTCCACTCTCTCAAATAACTTAAAAGGTTCTTCATGCACATCATGATCACTCATGTTGAATCCATTACCTTTCTTCTCTGCAGAACGTTCCTTCTCTGCCCACACTCAGAATATTGGTTACAGTCTCCATTTCTATAATAGAACAGCAATGCGAAACTGCTCATACCATTTCCAAAATTTATGAATCTGCCTTTAATAAGAATATGAAATATTTATATCATAGACCTTTGTTAGACAGTAAAACTTCAGACTGCCTCCAATCTAGGCCTAATAAGTGTCCAGCTGTTATTTATAAAGGATCAAACCAAAAACCAAACTCACTGCCACTTAGTTGATTGCAACGCATAGTGACCCTAACAGACAGAATACTATTGCCCCATAGGATTTCCAAGGTTGTAAATCTTTACAGAAGCAGACTGCCACATCTTTCTTTTGCAGAGAAGGCTAGTGGGTGCAAACTGCCGACCTTCTGGTTAGCAGCTAAGAGTTTTAACTACTGTGCCACAAGGGCTCCTAGGTATTTAGGACAGGGTCTGTTAAACTCTGTCTTTGGGTTAAGTTAGATTACTGGCATAGCCTGGATAACATTAGCCTGATCACAAGGTTAACAATCCATTTTCTGCCCCAACACACCCAAGAAATATGACATATCCTTCCTGAAAACAATAACTCATCACAGAACTTTTTTTTTTTAACTGGGAAGGGAGAAATCAAGGCATGCCCAGTGAGCACAGGTGTGTCTGTGTATGTACAGCTGTGTGGTAGTGAAGGTTGTGCATCAACTTGTCTGGGCCATCGTTTTGAGTGGCTGGGCAGCTGGATGTAGTTATTCCCTATGACAAGATTATTATAATCACCTCCATTATGGAATCTGCTGTAAGCAGGTAAGTAGTTGCCTTTGGTATGTGGTTTGCTTCCAGCATTTAAGGAGACGCTTTGAGGAAGGTCTCTAGCTTTTTGGCACGTTTGGAACCTGCCTATGGCAGAGTCCTCACCTCCAGTCCCAGAGTCTTTATCTCACTTTGTTGCTGCCAGTTTCAGGATTTCTGCTCGATTTGATCAGTGGCCTGTCGTGTTGCCTGCTACTTTTGGGATTGTGCCATTTCACCTGCTGACCCTGGTAGTTGTGAGAGTCAGAAGATGCCTCTAGCTCCATGGGCCTGGAACGAGAGGCAGAGCTGAAGCCTAAGGTCGAGGGGCCTTCACCCAGACCCTAGAGCCAGCACTCTGAATGTGGACTTCCAGCCTCCTAAACTGTAAGATAATAAACTCCTGTTCATTAAAGCCATCCACTTGTGGAGTTCCTGTTATAGCAGCACTAGTGAACCAAGACAACATGTATTAGGGGACAACAGCAGAGAGATTAAGTAAGATTTCTAGTTGTAAAAGTGTCCCCCAAGTGATTCCTTCTATCATGAAGGAAAAGGCCCTTTTGAGAAGCACTGGCACAGACCCTCACAGAATCATCATCATCACTTACAGAAGCCTTTAAATTTAGTGACACCATTAGAGACACATCAACTGTTTGCGATACTAGGGCCACAGCCCATTACATCCACACATCCTATGTGAAGATGACTGTCAGAATTTGATAATACGAAAAATTCCTACAATGTATGATGATATGCTGCTTCTACATTTCCAGTTTTTTTAGCTATGAAACACTGGGGCTGTTTTCACCTTGACTGAGTCATAGAAAGTTCAGAACTACTCCATTTTGCCCTAAAAACTATTTTTTTTCTTTCTATTTTGCCTGGACTTCTATCTTATCTCCAGCATTTATTATTATTTATTATTATTATTATTATTTATTCATCCTTGGGTGAATTATTTAACTTCTCTCTGCCTCAGCTTCTGCAGCTATAAAATGTGGTTGATAATACTACCTATCTTTTAGGGCTGTCCTCAGAAGTATATGAGATAATACACAAAGGCTTAGAACAGTGGCTACAAGAGTAAAACTCACTGCCATCGAATTGATTTGACTCATAGCAACCGTTCCTTGGGTTTCCAAGGCAGTATCTCTATGGAAGTAGATTCCCCAGTCATCCTTCCAAGAAGTGCCTGGTGGGTTTGAACTGCCAGCCTTCTGGTTAGCAGTCAAAATGCCTTATGCACTACACCACAGAGTCAACAACAACTCATCTCATGCTGTAGAGTCAGATTCGACTCATAGCGACCCCTCCTTGGGTTTCCAAAGCAGTATCACTATAGAATTAGATTGCCCCATCTTCCTTCTGAGGAGCAGCTGGTGGGTTTGAACCACCAGCCTTCTGGTTAGCAGTCCAATTCCTTAGGCACTATGCCATCAGAGCTCCCATGCCACAGAGGGTAAGCACCTCAAAAGGATTAGCTATTAATAGTCATGTTTATTTGAAATATTTTTATGGTAAAATATTTTTATGGTAAAAGCCACTTCAGATTCTTTTAAAAAAGAGATTAAAGAAAACAAAACCTACGAAAGTAGATTGTTCAGTCTTGCTTCCGTGGAGTAGCTGGTGGGTTTGAACGACCAACCTTCTGGTTAGCAGTCAGATGTCTTAGGCATTGTGCTATCAGAGCTCTTTAAAAGAGGTAAGCTATAAATAAGTATGCCTGACTCAAATCTCAGTATTCTTGTCAAGAAATAAAATCACGTCGCTGTACCCTGTAATGTTCAGATAGATTATAGCTGGAGTATTGTGTTCCATGCTAGCTGCCATCTTTAAGGTACATACAAAAATTAAATTCATTATTCACTTCCTCTTTCCAGAAATTGTCATGTGATCTAAAACTCAGTATGTCTGAAACTGCACTCATGATATGCCCTCTCCATCCAATCCTACTCTCCTTCTCACTGAATAGTACCCTTTATCCATCCAGAAACCCAGACATCATTCTTGGGTCTATCATTCTCATATGCATCAATCATCAATTTGCTTCTACCTCTTTCTTAAATCTTCTTAAAATGTTCACCTCTCTACTCCTACAACCTTAACTGAAGTCACTTTTGTGCTTTGGATGAAGCAGGTCACACATCACATTCCTGCTTTAGCCCATCGATGCGTTAATACTTTTCTTAGGAAAAAGGAAATCTCCTAGACCTTAGCATATAGCCTAGGTGGCCCTGCAACATCTGACCCCTATTAAAAACCTCAATCCCCACAAACCTAATGTCACTCTCCCCCCACCAAGCATACCAGACTTCTGACATTCAAGCCAGCAGCAGTTCACACTGCCTCAGGCCCCACGTATACATTTATTTCCTTGTCTAGAGCACCCCTTTCAAAAAAAAGCACCCAGCAAAAGCCTATTCACATTTTAAGTCTCTGCTTAAGCATCATTTCCTCCTGAGAAGAGCCTTTCCCATCAATACCTTGAATTTTCGCTCCCATATACCAGTAATCGAAACTTACTAAGGGTGTAATTAGTTTGTTTTTATTTTTTTTCACTGTCTCCTCAGCTGGAACATAAAGCATAAACATCTGTGAAGGCAGGGTCTGTCTTAATTGTTTCTGCTAGACCCTCAGCAGTTAGTAATCTAGTTTGCATACGGGTAATATTTAATAAATATTTGTTAATGTGTAGATATCCTGAGGCTACAAAGATAAATAAGGCATGGCCTCTACCCTCAAGGAGTTCATAGAGCAACAGAGAGAAAGACATGACACACAGAAAGGTTTGTAGTAAATGTCTAAATGACAGCCAGAGGGAGCTATGAACTCCCCTTGAATTTGTAGCCGTGTAGACGTGGTGTAAGGCAGTCAAGGGAAACCTCAGCGATTAGAATACTTAAGTTGGATCTTAAGGAAAGGTAAGCATTTATATTAAAAAGATGTGAGAAGGGTATTCCAAATGTAGGAAAGTATGTGTAAGGAGATACAATGTGGTCCAGCAAAGCTCATTTTGAGACAGAAGTTTGATATGTCACTAAGTTAAATATGAACTACATATGAAGGCTAGTGAGAAACAGAGCTAAAGAGGTAGATTGAGGTGCCTTGTAAACCACACTAAGGCGCTTAGATTGCATACATTAAATGGTTTTAAGCCAACTCACCCACTACCACCAAGGCTATTACGACTCACAGTGACCCTACAGTACAGAGCAGAACTGCTCCATAGGATTTCCAAGTCTATAAATCTTTACAGAAGCAGACTGCTTCATCTTTCTCCCACAGAGCAGCCAGCAGGAGACCTGGTTAGCAGCCGAATGCCTCAGCCACTGCACCACCAGAACACTCTACTGTCGAGTCGATTTCGACTCACAGCAACCCCTCTTTGGGTTTCTGGGGCAGTATCACAACAGAAGTAGATTGCCCCATCTTCCTTCCAAAGAGTGGACAGAGCTCTCAGCTTTTAAGCCAGGGAGGGGTGAAATCAGATTAAGAGCTCGATCAAGCAGCAGTGTGGAAAATGGATTATAGGGTCCTGGGACTGGGTCTAAACTCACTGCCATTGAGACAATCAACTCATAGCGACCCCTCCTTGGGTTTCTGAGGCAGTATCTCTATGGAAGTAGATTGCCCAATTTTCCTTCTGAGGAGTGGCTGGTGGGTTTGAACCATCAGCCTTCTGGATAGCAGTCAAATGCCTTTAGGCACTATGCCACCAGAGCTCTCTGGGGCCGGCTAATACAAGAGTCAAAGGAGACATGACAAAAGACCTAAACCAAAGTAAAAACTGTGGAAAAGAATGCAGAGGAAATGTAAAGCAGATAGAAAAGAGAGTTGATTGGCAAGCAATGGAAGGAGGTACAGAAGCAGTAGCAATCTAGATCTACTCTTTAGGGAACAGGGACAACTTTGAGGAGGAAGGGGGAATGATGAGACTGCTTTTAGACAACTGGGTACAGTCCAATAGTCAGTATGTCTACAGGTCTTTGATTCAGGTAAAAGATATGGATTAGTTACATATATTGAAAGTCATCAAAATAAAAACCAGTAAATGCTACTATCGAAATACCACTCTTTCTTATGCAAAACCAATGTTCCTGAAACACCAGGTGTCTTAATTATTGCATTTCCTGTTTGTCGCTAACATTTATTATATCTATTTTACAACATTCTGGATTGTTTCCCTATTTTACAAAGATTAAATGCTTTTAGGAACCTTCCAGAATGTAATCTCAAATAAGCTGAAACAATAACCAAATTTTCATCATTTTTCTTCTGTAGCTTTGAGGGCTGCAACTAGAGGATGGGGGGCAGCATTACCCGACCTCCCCTCCTCTAACTTCGTAAGGGCAAGACTGAGGCTCAGCATCAGCAACATTAGCCCAAAGCTCATTCCTACGATGAAGAGGTCGTATATGCTGCCATTGTCCAACATCTTCACCAATTCTGACACCAATCGTCCCTGCCATGGCACACTACTTCTCTACTCAGTTCATTAAGTCACTGCAATGGCTGCGCAAAATTCATGGATTTATTAGGGAAGTAAAAGGTTGCAAGTCAGTATTAAAAACAGCTCAGGGTGCACTTTTTCAATCATGACAGCTTCTTCTCAGCCGCTTCTCTCTGGCCTCTACCCTGCTCAGGGGAGTGTTTAGCTTTGCAGATAGGCACCCAAAGAGACACTCCTGTCTGAACGCACTCACTTGCTCACTCTGTGGGCCAGGAAGCCTGCTGCTAAGTTTCATGTCGGTCTCTAGGTTCTGATCCACTGCTGTCTTTCTCAACCCTCTCTCTCTGCCATCTCAGTGCAGGGATCTTGGGTCCAAGGATGTGATCCACTCCCTGCTCTTTGCTCCTGATGGTAGGAAGATCCCCTTTCACCTCTGAGATGGCAGTCCAAACCCAGCGACAGCAAAACTGACCAACCCTCCTGTCAGGGTTCCATACACCTTATTTGCACAGTCTAACCCAAACAAGGGTACCACGTACCTTATTTACATTATTAGTAAGCTGCCTAATCCCCCTGGTGGGTCACAAGCACCCTACATTTGCATAGTCCAACCCAGTCATCCAGTGGGAGTCACAAAAAGCATGACTAGAAGAGCCATAGTAATGTTTCATTGTACCTCAAGGGCCAGTAGAAGAGCATATGGCTAGAAACATTATCAAGACTGCTCTAATAGTTTATAGGCTAAAAAGAGTATCTAGTTTATTTAGTTTAACTGTTTAATATGTTATTACATCTGAGAAGAGTATTCTAAAAAGGGTTCTAATAAAAATACTCCCAGACTACTCAGTAGAAAAGCATGCAATTTAATTGTCTTTAGTGTAAACAGGGAACTAAACCACAAATTATATATCAAGGATTTAAAACTAAGCAAGTTGAGACAATTTAATTTATGCATAATTATCACCATCAGTACCCGCTATTTTATTACTGGAACATACAAATACAAACAATGATGGTATGTATGCAAATAACAAAATTCACAGTGTATTTTCCTCTACTGACTATTCTGTTCTTTTGACTATAATTTAAATGTTACATATTGGACAGTGACCCATTTTACTGCGATCAAGTATTATGGGCATCCTTAAACAAAATAGTCACAGCAAGTCTATCTACCATCATAATCTAACAAACTAAAAGGGCTTCTTCTTAGATGTAACCCTAGACCTCATCTTTATTCTGTACTCTTCTATTCACGTCTCTCATCAAAATCAGTCATACGGTTCAGAGAGTGAAGTAGAAGCAAAGAGAAAATCCTTTTTCCTAACAATGAAGAAGCCTGCAGGCTGACTCTGGTTTTGCCAGAATTAATAATTCTCTCTTTAAATTTACTTGTGAGATTGAGAAGCCCCTGGAGTTCTCTGGAATTATCATTAAGCATCAGGGCATCCATTAATGCTCTGCTTAGTGTCCTGTAAAATTCCTGAGATCAGGCAGATCTCCATGGGACCACTGGCTGGCCGAACCTACCACCTCAATCTGGTTGGAGCCCATATCCCCAAGAGTCCAACAACAGGACAAGGAGCACCTTCATGCCACGTAGTCACCACAGTCTATTCAGCAAAACACTCCCTCCTGAACCTCCAGGCAGGTACACATGGGTACCCTTGCATTCCTTCCAGTGTATCTCCTGCCCTGCCTTCAAAAATTCTTGATTCCTAGAATACAGTCAATTGCCACAAAATGCACTGATTTGATTTGCCTCCCTCTATATTTGTTACCAAAAGCTAAGAATATGATACAATTGTGATAACACCACTTTAAAAAAATGATTTTATTGTATGCCAGAACAGTAATTTTCCCACACTTGAAAATGTTTTAATTTTTAAGTCACTTTTGTTTTATAAATTCACTAAGCAAATTGACTTAATGAAGGAATTCAAGAGACACAAATTCAACATAGAAATGTTTAAATCAGTTATTTCTTTCTCAAGTACTATGAAGAATAAGACATTGCATTCTAATAGTCGGCTCATGATACATGCAGTGGAAAGCATGCAAATACACACATATGCCCCTAAAATGCCAAGAAGTTAAAGGTTCTTTGTAAGTTTTCAGTATTTACCAAATTTGTACAATGAACATTAAAGTATGTCACAAAAAGTCAGTTTAAAGATAAACATGCTAAGATATACTGGTTAAGAGAAAATTACTATTTTTGTAGCAAGATATAAACAAACTTGAAATAATTGCACTTACTTTCTGCTCAAGGCTTTCCTGAAACAAAAGTCCAAAGTAGTCCTTCTCTAAGAGATTGAGATGTCCACATACTTTGTCAAATAATACTTGCCCTTTAGCATGTTTCTAGAGGAAAAAAAAAAATAGTGTCTTTACTTTTCAAGCACTGAAGAGTCTAAAAGTACTGTAAATAAAAGGCATTATCAGATACATAGCTTACTATAAATTAAGACTTTTTTTTCCAACTTCCTTGTATAATACAAAAGTGATTTTTTCACTATAGTTCACACAAGCACGCACACACATAAAGCATAAATTCTACAATGAAGAGGTCAGAGAGATGACCTCTGCTTTATTTCTACTCTACATAAATATAAACAGGATTAAAATAAGCAAAATTTTAGCAGTTTGTAAATTATTATTCATTTCTTTTTTTAAAAAAAGTATAAAAATATGTGCCAAGTGCCTCTCTTAATTTCTCAAGGTGGCTGATGACATACCCACTGCAAAAACGGCAAGGAGGCCACCTGTTCTGACCTCCTCTAACCCTACGAGGGGAAGGCAGGATTACCAGCAGTAAACCAAGGCCTATTACTGCAAGGCCAAACATGCTGCCTCCCTCCAGCCCTTTCACTAACCGTTCCTCCCAAAGCACCCACCACCTCTCTCCTGGGTTCGATAATTCACTGCAGTGGCCACACAGAACTCACAGACTACAGGGTTTATTAGGGAAGCACCAGTCTACAACTCAAATTCAGGAAGAATGCTCAGTCTCTCTCTCAGCCCACCGTCCCTCAGCCAAGAGTCTCTCACAGTCTCTTTCCCAGCAGTGCTGGTCCCTCGGTGTCTCACTCAGCAATGCGTGTCTCTTGTGTCTCTTTCAGGGCCATGTGTCTCTTTCAGCAGCATGTCTTCCTCAACCAGCAGTCAGAGAGAGTTCTGCCTCCAGGAGGCCTCCTTTTTGAGCCCGGCAGGGTGGTCAAACTAGCCAATTATAGCATCAGAACTCTAAGCAACTGAGAGAGAGTGGGCACCTCCCAGAACATTGTTTTGTGCCACGCCCAACAGAAATACTCCAGGTGGACACCTTCAGCAACCAGGAGCTCCTCAGGCCTCATAGCAAATCCCACCTTGGAGTTTACAAAGACTTATGGGTAGAAAAGCCACACTAAGTAATTTACTATACCACACCCACAAAGTGCTCTCCATAGGAAAATTAATTAGCCCTGTCATTCAAGGGATCCTGATATAAATCATTCCATCAGTAGGCCTGACTTTGTTCTATGATATTTGTAGAATAGACTTTTTTTTTTTTTTTAAATGCAAGTTACATTTCTCTTTAAAATCTTGTAAAGAATGATATGATGCTCACTCCTTCGGACACGTTTTTTAAAATAATACAAAGTATTGGACTGAGACAATAATCAACTGCTTCAAACCCATTTAACATATTTTTGCCAGGAGTAGACTTATTTTGTGTGTTTTTTAACCAACTTAAGAGCTGCTGTCAACAGAGACGTAAAAACTTCTGAAAGCTATAGAAGAAAAATTCATTGTCTAATTAATGACAAAATACAATTAGAGTGATGGCACATTCCCAATTAAGATGCACATGTTTCTGGGAACACCCAGCTGTGAGATCAGGTCAGACACACACCTCCTTCCCCAGATGCACTTATATAGTAAGCAACCAGTGGGCTGAAAGTAGAAAAAGAACAAGCCATCAGACTTTTTCATCCTCAAAATGGCCTCACAGTATCAAGATGTACACCTGATAGCACATCTAGCATGTGAAAATTAATTTCCCCACATATGTATTTTTTAAATGGAATAAGATATAAAATAAGTACAACTCTGATAAGAGATTTCAAAAGATCATCTTCACAAAAATTTAAGTGTGTTTCTCTCTCTGACTTAGCCATATCTTCCTCCCCTTTGTGACAAACAGGTAAGAAACCAATGTCTGAAAGAGTCATCATCGTTAGGTACCATCAAGTCCACCCCAGTTCATAGCAAACCTACTAAAGAGTATTAAATCCTTCATAATAACAGTTCTTAGAAAGTAAAATTATGTCAGATAGTAGAAGGAAGAGGGAGAAAGTGACATAGATTATATTATTTCAAGATAATAAACAAGGTGCTATACACATCACTATGGATTCAGAGCAGATTTAGTATCTAGTGTTACTAAGAGCATTTAACATAGATACATGTTTATAGGTCCACATATTTAAGGTAAATACAAATACAGTGTAGTAGGTAAGAGTAGGAGTTACTGGGTGGTAAACAGGTAAGTGGTCAATTACTAGCCAAAAAGTTGGCAGTTCAAACGCACCCAGCGGCACCTTGGAAGACAGGCTGGTGATCTGCTTCTGAAAGGCTACAGTCTTGAAAACTCAGTGGGGCACTTCTTACAGCCAAATCTGCTGCCACTGATTCAGCAGAGATCAAAAGTGTTTTAGAGCCACAAAAGAAAGGTCATTATTAATATATCATACTTTCTCACTGGTTTTCCATCTCAAAAACAGAAACCTGCTCTCATGGAGAGAATTCTCCAAAGATGGAAAGAAAAAAAAAAAAAAAAACAATCTGAAGTTGACCATCACAATTTGGTGTTGGTATGCTAGGCCGTACATGGGGACATCAGCACGAGGGTTAGAGTTAGACCCAGTCAATTCATCATTCAACATTCTGGAGGCACTTTATTGTTACCAGACAAATGTGACAGGAAGCAAAGCACTTTATTTCCTTATCTGTAAGATGGGAATAATAGCTACCTCACAGCTCAACAAGCTAGTATATGTCAAAGTGCCAAACAAGGTACCTCATAGGTCCCACTTTTGTTCTTCACTACCTTACATGTAACAAGTACCAAAATATCTTCTGGATGCTCAAACTGTTTCTTTACTATCCTCTCCTTCCCTTTCCAGGATACAGATATTTTAAAAGCTTGATGAGATCCTGATAGCACACATATACCACTTAAGTTTTCATTCTGTCTCCATCTTCAAAGACTGGCTCGAAGGACAAAATTCAACAATACTGTGATGCACATGCTGAGAGAAATATGTTTAAAAGTGCTATGAGAGCACCAAGGATAGAATGAGTAACTGTGTCTGAGAAAACTGAAAGCTTCATGGAGAATATGGCATATGAAATGAATCCTAAGGAAGAAATTAGTTTTTATGGCAATGAAAACAGCATATTCAAAAGCACTTACTTTTCACTTTGGATGTTTATAGAGTCTAACAGAGCTGATTTCTATTCAAAAGATACTGGAGGATGCAGTAAGAAGAAAAAAAGCAACTCATCCATAATGGACAAGCCATGCAGTATGACTGCTAGTTACACTATCCCACTCTCAGATGACTGCAAAGACTTACCAAGCTTAAAGAGTCAACATATATTGATTTAGCATATAATGTACTCCAGTTTCTATGCTAAAATACTGGGGCAAACCATGATGAATAAGACATACATGTTGTCAGGAAATTTACATTCAGTTGTAAAGACAGAAGAAATAAAGTTGTCTTTTTCAAAGAAAGTCCTTATAAATCTACCATTCTGGTCATAATTAGGTACCTGATGTAAAGGAAACTTACCAATGGTCTTTAAGGCAGCCTGAAATGAGAGCCCTGACCAACAATGTCTTACTCTGGAAATAAATGTTAACACATACAACCACATCTTCCCTCAGAGATCTTAAATATAAGATTGGTATACATATTTATGTACACACACATGCACACATAAAGTCCTGGGGTAGGGTTGGTGCAAACCCAGAAGGAGAGACAGTGAGGAGGTATCAACAGTAAGGAGGTTGGCAAGCAGAAACCAAGGATATTAAGAGGCAGACCTGTATTTGCCAAAGTGTGTGTGTACATAAGGGAAAAATTCTGCTTACTGTATACAACCACCACATATCAAAACTCCTATTTCCATCTTAGGTACCATGAGAAGTTCTACGGTGGAAAAAAACCTTTTTTCCATCATTTCACCTGTTGTGTCCCAAAATTATTTGGCTAAAGAAACCTCTATCTTCATTTAATGCATTACTTATTAACTTATTCCATAGCTCACCATAGACCACAGCTCAAAAAATGAGATAGAGAACATGACTACAATCAGGCCCCCATGCAGGTTTGGAGACTGGCATCAACATTATCTGTTTGATTCATAAATGCCAACAGAAAGTCCAGTTTAAACTGGTCCAGGGCTGGATATGCTCTCAGGTATCTGGCAGAAGTAAATATATTTCCATGGATAAAATTCCAACAAATACCTCCTTATCTGTATAATGGGAATAATAGATATTTCAACAAATACAAATAATCAGAAAATTGCAAAACAAGCAAGGAAACCAGCCACCGTTATTGAGAATTAGACACAGTATCAGAATCAGACTTAAAGTCATCAAGTAAGTAACAGGGAGCTCTGGCGTAGTGTCTAAGGCATTTGACTGCTAAGCAGAAAGCTGGCAGTTCAAACTCACTGAATAATTATATTTTATATGTTTATGGAATTGAAGAATATTAAAAATATCACTGTAAAAAGATTATCAAAAAACATTATTTAGAAAATAATCAAACAGAATACCATATATTAATAAAACTATAATATCACCTATAAATAAAAAGTATAATAAACTAAATTATAATCCAAATGGACAGGATCTGACATAACTGAACTACACAATCTGGAAAAAATCCCCCAGAATGTAGCACAGAAGGACAAAGAGGGAGAAAATATGAAAACGTTTTACAAACATGGAAACAGAATGAAGAGGTCTACATGCACCTCGTAAGAAAGATAACAGGGGAGAGGCAATACGAAAAGACATCACAGCAGAAAGTTTTCCTGAACTGATAAATGCTACAAACCCTCAAATTAAAGAAACTCAATGGATCCCTAGCAAGATAAATAAAATTCCTTAATCTACAATCATTTTATTCCATTAATTTATTATTTGTATTCATAAACATTTAAGGGTTTTGACATATTATTTAAAATAGTAGATATAATAAAGCCCTTAAGATGAAGAAAGCACTTGAGCTAAATAATAAGAAAATTGTAACCGAAAACTTGGAAGTCAGTCCTAAGAAACTTAAAATTAATCTCTCAGCTTTTGGAAACTAATTCAAGAAGGCGAAGAAAGTAAGTAGCATATTTCTTCTTATCTAATAAAGAAAATATATCAGATAATCAGGAGACACATTTTAAATGCTACATATTAAATGTTCCAAGTTATTCCATTTAACAGTAAAAATCTGCAATTACACTTGCCTGGCTAGGCTCTGAAAGCAATACAAGTCAGGGCTCACAGCTTCTTTTCTGCCTTTTGCCATGGTTATCTCATCATTTAGGACAGGGAAACCAAAATACAACCCATAATTATAACATAGTAAAACCTGTGTCAGCCAGAAGCTGTGTAAGGTGAAAACTGGTCAGAGAAGTAAAACCCAAAATATTTTCCACTGAAATAAGCAAGAAAAGTGTAAGAGTGCACCCTGTCAAAGGCGGAAAACTTGCGAGACCTGGAAAAAAAACAAGGCAGTTTTGTCAAGTTCTAGCTCTCACAGGTCTCACTGTACATAAAAATGGGCAGAAGGCATGGATGCTGGAATTGTCTTCTCCCCTCCCAGATTCTGGTATGCACTTTCAGTAGAATCGCTCTCAATAACATGGAACAAAGAACTGTGGAGAAATCACAGAGACCTGGATTGGAGTGCTAGTCCCGCCACTTAAAAGTATAACCTGTGTGATCTCAGGCACATTACTTAACTTTTCCGTGCTTCAGTTGCTCTCTTTAAAATAAAAATGACCACCTTACAAGATTATATGAAGAAGAACGTGGCATCAGGATTGGAGGAAGGCTCATTAACAACCTGCGATACGCAGATAACACAACTTTGCTTGCTGAAAGTGAAGATGACTTGAAACACTTACTGATGAAGATTAAAGACTACAGTCTGCAGTATGGATTACATCTCAATATAAAGAAAACAAAAATCCTCACAACCAGTCCAATAAACAGCTTCATGATAAATGGAGAAAAGATTGAAGTTGTCAAGGATTTCACATTACTTGGTTCTACAATCAACACCAATGGAAGCAGCAGTCAAGATATCAGACGCCATACTGCACTGGGCAAATCTGCTGCAAAAGACCTCTTTCAAGTGCTGAAGAGCAAAGACATCTCCTTGAAGAGTAAAGTGCACCTAACCCAAGCCATGGTATTTTCAATTGCCTCTTATGCATGTGAGAGCCAGACAATGAATAAGGAAGACCGAAGAAGAGTTGATGTTTTTGAGTTGTGGTGTTGGAGAAGAATGCTAAGAGTACCATGGTCTGCTGAAAGGACTAACAGATCTGTCCTGGAGGAAGTGCAGCCGGAATGCTCCTTGGAAGCGAGAATGGCCAGACTCCGTCTCACCTACTTTGGTCATGCTGTCAGAAGGAACCATTCCCTGGAGGAGGATATCATACTTGGTAAAGTGGAGGGTCAACAACAAAGGAGAAGCCCCTCAACAAGGTGAATTGACACAGTGGCTGCAACTACGGGCTCAGGTATAGCAAGGATCGTGAAGCTGGCAAAAGACCAGCCGGGCAGTGTTTTGTTCTGCTGGACACAGGATCACTATGAGTTGGAGACAACTCAATGGCACCTAACAACCACCACCGCCACCTTACAAGGGCCGTTGGATGGCACAAATGGTTATGCATTGAACCACTTACCAAAAGACTGATGGCTCAAACCCACCTAGAGGTGCCTCAGAAGACAGGTCTGGCAATCTGCTTCTGAAAGGTCACAGTCTTGAAAAGTCTATAGAATGGTTCTACTCCACACATAGGATCACATGAGTCAGAATCAACTCGACACAACTAACAATAACTAAGAGTAATGAGAGAATTAAACGAAGTGTATATAAAAACCCTTCAAGTTGATTCCAACTCACAGCAACTATACAGGACAGAGTAGTACTGCACCCCCCCAGGGTTTCCAACACTGTAAATATTTACAACCTGTTTCATCTTTCTCCTGTGGAGCAGTAGGTATGTTCAAACTGCTTTACCCTCCAGAGCTCCTGAGGTGTGTATATAAAGTGCTTATTATTATTAAATCCAATTTCCTTATTTCAGAAATGAGAAAACTGAAGAATGGAGAGACTGATGTAACTTTTCAGTCTGGTTTCCTGATCTTATTTTTTAAGGAACTGAATACCTTGTTTGTGATACTCAAAAACATGTATATCCTCAACTTCTACCGAGGAAGGTAATCTTCTCCTATTATCACTGCTTTATTTTTATAAACAGCTTGAATTCTATGGCATTAAAGGGCTACAAAGACACATTTGTTAAGCAAGCAGAATATATAGACATTTTGCTTTGCAACTTACACCTGAGATACCAGTACACATAGCTGGCTCATTAGTTGTCATGGCTATTAGGAGGGATTGCCTCAGACAGGGTGAGCTACTGATTTACTGAGATAGACCTTCAATTTCTTTTATACCTTTTATTTATTTCCAACGATTGAAATAGTATCTCAACTTCTAGACAAATCTCTAAAATTTCCTTCCCTATGAAGACTTTTCTCATCTTTCAATATCTCATCTTTCTCCCTCAAGAACTTTATTTCGCATCTATGCATTTACTCTTATATTTTACTTCCTGAGACTGAGTTCTTTAAGAACAGCTATGGTGTTATTTGGGCTGTTCCTAAAGCACCTCACCCTCACTGAGTAACTAGCTCATGGGCAGGCCAAAGATAGCTGTTGGATGTTGTGGCTGCCGTAACTCCAGCCAAAAAAACGGCAGAGTTGAGTCTAGAATTGAGGCCTCTGGCTAACAGCCTTATGCAATCTCCTGGATCTAACTCACGGACTTCCAGTCCTTAGACATTCAAGGTACTAAGCCAAACGCACACTGCCAACTAGAATCTGGGAGAAGAATAGCCATAGCCCTACATTTTAACCATTCTACATTGTCCCAAAATACTTCCTTAGTAATTAGAGCATTTCCAAAGACTCTGTGGGAACTACAAGAATGACATAAGCAGAAAAGCTAATATGATCCTTTCTTTTAAGGACAGGCCGTGCCCCACCTTTACACAGAAGGGGACAGCAGAGTTTTCAGAGTCTTCACTAAGACATCAGTTTCATTGTGTTATTTCTTCTTGCTGTGTCTTCTTTATATCTGTTCCTACACTGGAAACGTTACACAGTACAAACTGTGTCAATTTCTATTCTGGTAATGTGGCACCGAGTTAATTAAGTAATTAAAACCATATAACTCTTAATAAAACTTGCCAAGTACACTTCAAAAAGAAATCTTACTTTCTACATAAAATTCCAACGTGCTTAGCAATCTGTTTTTCCCTCTGTCTGACTCTAACTCTACTTATACCAGTGACCAGCTATATAAAACAACATGCTGAAAACTTTTTTCAATGAAAAAGACTTTGGTCTGCCTTCCAGGTACCAGATTTAAAAAAAGAAAAAAAGGATTGAAAAATACATGAGACATCCAAAGAGGGGAAACAAACCAGATGATTTAGATGGGTTTAATACACATAGTATTCAAGGATTGGAAACCTAGCTTTGAGGAACTTTCCCTTTTTTAAAAAAAAAAAAAAGCGAAGACATCCACACTAGGCCCAGCTGAAGAGAGGCAGGTTGGAATCTGAGAAGCTGAGCTAAGTTCCCCGTGCCTATGCTGTTATTTGTGGCATTCATTATTGAGGCCAAAACATGACATTTCTGGAGCCCTCTCAACCTAGAAGAATTTGTGCAACTGCTTATCCGGCAGATTGCAGTAGACAACACACACCACGGCCATTTTATAAAGCACCATCACTGCCTCCGTGTAGGCCTCATCACACTACAGTTATTGTGTCCTGGGGATTCAGTGATGGGAAGGGCACAATGCAATCCATACATCACAGCCCCTGAGCTATGTATTTTGCACTAGCTCTAAACTACATAATACAAATATAAAAGGGCAAGGAAAGAAAGGTAGGCACAGAGTAAACACAACAAATGATACACTGTGGGGGCATAGTGGGGATCAACTATCACCATACAGAAGAGAATGTTTAAAGACTAAGGCCATGGTTTAGCAGATAATTCTTTTCCTACCAATATGAGTGAGCTGTCAACACACCCCTGTTCCAAAGATCATTCAAAGCCCAGAAAAAAAAAGCAAGAAATCTTATCTTTTTTTCTGTTAAAAAATACTAATTACAGAATCAAATGAGTCTGAATCAAATTTACTAGAATCAAAAGTATTCTAATACTTTCAAGTAAACTGCCCCAGATCACTAATGAGTATTAAGTTTCAAAACAAATTTCTAATT
>NW_006921769.1:2903760-2911604 GCF_000298275.1 Orycteropus afer afer
ACCCTTAAATAAAATCACATACATAACTAACTCAAGGGCAGAGGTGCCTGACCTTCTTATATTGTTATAAGTAAAGTTCTAGGGAAGAAGTGAGAAGAGAGCTGTTAAATTGTGGGGATTTGTAGTTAATGTCATGAAACAAAATGTGTATGAACTGCTGAACTGCTGTATGGAAAATGAATTTGCTCCATAAACTTTCACCCAATTCACAATAAAAATTTTAAAAATTGAAAAAAATATAAATTATGTAAGGTTCTAGGTAGTAAATATAAGGAGCTCTGGTGGCACAGTGGTTAAGGCACTTGGCTGCTAACCAGAAGGTCAGTAGTTCATACCTACCATCTGTTTCCTGGGAAGATGATGAGGCAATCTATTTCCATCAAGATTTACAGCCTTAGAAACCTATGAGGGTTGCTATGAATTGGAATCAATTGATGGCAGTGGGATGTTCCAATTATAATTTTTCTAAGTCTAAATGAAGCATTCAGATGGGACATTTTTCTACCCCAGTGTACTGGGTTTTAAAATATTACAAAATTCTTTAAAAAACATACAATTCATCTCATAAGCAAACAGGTTAAGTTTAGATCACAAACAAAATAGAAAATATGTTTCCTCTTTATGCTATAGGGAAAATGGCAGAAACAACAACTAAAATCCTACTGTCAGCAAACAAAAATACACAGCAATCCACAAATTTAAGTCTATAGTGTGGCTTCTTTTTTGTTTGTTTGTTTTGTTTTGTTTTAAACAGAGCAACTACTAATTTTTAGTTTTAAAAGACAAAACATTAACCTTTCAATCTCTCATCCATAACCACACCTTTTATTTTTAAGGCAGTTTTTAATTTCCTATAACCTAGAAGTTTTCAACTGATTCAGAACACAATAGTCAGCCAACAGACTTCTCTTGGAGGAGATCTATCTTCACACTGTGGAACAGGCCTACAGGAAACTATTCCAAGAACAAATTCCCATTCCTCTTACCTACATGTTGACTCCAAGGTAAACCCAAAGCCAAGCTCTGGAACAGAGCTGCAGAAAACTCCCAGCGCAATAAATCTTAAAGTTTGTTAAGTAAATAATATTCGTAGATAAAATGTGGACACCCATACAAAATTTTAGTACATGAATAACATTTTTTTTCTTTTGTCGGCTTTAAGAAAATGATATGGTATACTAAATACTCCTTTGTCAGTTCTACTGCACATCAGTTGCTTAGATGTGTAAAGCCTAGCCCCACAGGCATCTCTTAAATTCCTTCCTTTTTCAAAACTGTAACGGAATGGTATTGTGGTCTAAGAGGAAGAACAGTCGAAATCTTCATGCTTCAGGTGAAGATGTCTTGCAATTTCTCATACGCAAAAACTATATTCCTATATCTGGAGCTAATTTTAACAGTAAAATAAATAAATTCACCTTTGACATTCCCCTTTTTGAGACCCAACTGGTCATCGCCAATGTCTCTCTTGCGACTCTCCAACAAGGGGTAAGTCCTTGGATAAATAGGTACTGGTATATCCAAAATTTCAAGATAAAGATTATTTTGAAGAAAAATAAAAGAAGAAAAAGCACAACTTGTAAAAGTACTAAATGTTTAATTTTGTACCGAAGAGGTTCTGGTAAATTAACAAATCATCATGAATATGTAACTGGTATATGTGACTGCTAACCAGAAGCCTGGAGGTTCAAACCCACCAGCCACTCCTCAGAAGGAAGGTGAGGCAATCTACTTCCATAGTGATACTGCCTCGGAAACCCAAGGAGGGGTCGCTATGAGTCGAGTCCAACTCAATGGCACATAACAACAACAACAACAAAGCCACTAAGGAAGGTGTGGCATAGTGACTGCTAACCAGAAGGCTGGCTGTTCAAACCCACCAGCCACTCCACAGAAGAAAGACTGGGCAATCTAATTCTATAAAGATTTACTGCCTTGGAAACCCAAAGGGGGTCACTATGAGTCAGAATCAACTCGATGGCAGTGAGTTTGGCTTTTTTGGTTTTGGAAGCCACTAAGTCATTGATAAAATATAAGAACAATCCTGGGAATTTAGCCATGGCATGGAACTTGAGGAAGTGCTCTCAAAAATTCAAGAAAACTGTTAAGATTCTGAAAAACAAATGATCAGAGTTTTAAGATATAATGATAATAATAACTGCAGCTAATGCATACCAAGCCTTATTGCTGGGCACTGCCCAGAGCAAATCATAACCAAAGTCAGCCACTAATTTAGGAGTTAGGGCATAGTTGTTCCATGAATCAATCCAAAAAGATATCCAATAAGGCAATGCTAGGACTCTATTTCACTCACCTTCATCCAACTAAGGAAAAATTCCCCACCAGCCCTATTGGTACCTTAACCAGCAGCCAGCAAGGGATTCGCTCTATACTTGGGGGAGCAGATACTTAGCCAGAGGGGGCAGAAAGTGCATTCTTGTCTTTCAAAGCAGTTCTTAACTCTAGTTGCAAAGAGGTTCTGGCCACACGTAAGACCCACTGAATCAGAATCTTCAAAAGATGGCACTGAGGCATTGCATCTTTATTTCCAAAAACCTTAGTCAGGGATTCTGATGCTAAGTGAAGGTTGATACCAAGGGCAGTAAACAGATCCCTGCCCCAGAGTCCCCACTGCCATGAAGGATTCCAACTCATAGCAACCCTATAAGGACAAAGTAGAATTGTGTCATAGAGTTTCCAAGAGTATAAATCTTTACAGAAGCAGACTGCCACACATCTTTCTCTCGTGGAGTAGCTGATGGGTTCGAACCACTCAGCTTTTGGTTAGCAGCTGAGTGCTTAATCACTGTGCCACAAGGGCTCCTCTCTGCCAGAGTACAGATTATCTATCCTCCCATTCCAAGTGCATCAGCTTTTGCTTCTCAGTCAAGCTGCCACTTTCAAAGTAGTGAGCTCACCTCTCTCTCATGCCAGGACCGTGGGATAGATAATACATCACTCAACTTTTCACTTACAATCCTTTAAAAAGTGACTGATTCACATATCCCGGTGAAATAAAATTGGCTGGACAATCTTCAATGACAACTATATTTGAGACTACCTTTGAGAAAAAAGTGATAAGGTCAGAAAAAGAAAAAAAAAAAAAAAAAGACTCTCATTTGACTACAGCTCTTATATCACAAACCAGGGCCCAATGAAGCTACTCTTACCTCTACTGGTCTGGAGTTTTTTAAGTACTTTTTATCAACTGATCAAAGTGCAAGTTAAACTGTACTGTAGAATAATCTTTATCACTTAAACATTTACTATACTTTGGTTATAAAACAGAAGCAGGATCTGATTCGAAGGGAGGGGTCTTGGTGAGCTTCTTAGCAACAACAGTTTGCTTATCCCTCACCCCTTGAACTTCCAATTCTAAAATTCTACGACAAGCAACTTCTGAGCAATTTGAATAAAATACATTTCTAAATATCTCAGTAATCAGACACTGATCTGAGGCAGCAATTTCCATTCAGCTTGACATTTTTTCCCAAATAAAATTTTTCCATTCCTGATGGATGACTAACAAACTAAAGTAAAACAAAAGAGAAAGTCAGATCTTTGTTCACAGCATGGGGTAGTGACTGGGTGAATCCTTAAGGCCCTGCATGACTTAAAACACGTTACACATAAACTAATACAGTGACATGAGGTGGGAAATGTGATGTATCAGAGAGAAACACCAGGATTCAGGAGGGAAAGGTAAAAGTTAGGAAGCAGTTCAGTGAACAGAGCCCTCAGGCATGTCTCTCCAAAAGGCCACATTGCCTTCAGTACACGGCCTGACCCAAAGATGCCAAAAAGCTAGTCTCCTACTTCCCTCAGAGATCACCTTCAATGTTTCACTTTCCTTGGCTTGACTAGTGAAATTCTATCAATTATGATTCTTTATAGAGAGAATAGGCATCTTTTATATGTAACACAAATATCTTAGAAGGCAGTACATTCACACATCAGTCATTCACTCAGACTGCTGCTGCTCTTAGCTGAGAGATCTGCTGCATCTGAGGAAGGAACTAGGAACATTGGAATTAGAAGGAGAAAAAAATAAGGAAGCACAAAGCATTGTTATACTACTACAAAGGAGTGGTAAGATACTAAGAATAAGAAAATTTAAAGAGAAAAGGCACACCAAAAAAAGAAAAACAATTATTAGCAAAGGAGATTTAGGAAAATGGTCTAGAAATTCCACATCTATTAATCTACCCCAAAAAGTAAGTTAAAACTCAGTTCAAAAGCATAACGTCTATTTAAAAAAAAAAAAAAACACCTGACCTGGAAATCTAATCATTTATGCATTGTTTCTCTGGGAAATGGAGCTCTGATGGCATGGTAGTTAACACAATGGCTGCTAACCAAAAGGTCAGTGGTTTGGACCCACCAGCCACTCAGTGGGAGAAAGATGAGGCAATCTGTGCTTCTGTAAAGACTTATAGCCTTGGAAACCTTATGGTGCATTTCAACCCTGTCCTCTGGGGTTGCTGAGTTGGAATCAACTCAGTGGCAGTGGGTTTGGTTGGTCTATGAGAAAACATGCTTTCCAAATAAATCATTTGCTGACTCGTAACATGGAGATCAGTTCATAAGCTGGAAACTTCTTTTATACTGCCTTTCTGTAACATGGATTCACATATCTAGATGGTCAACTCAAAGCCCTCCTATATTATTTTTGCCCTAAAATGCAAAATTCCTGTCAAAAACATAGCAAACATTTGAAATTTGGAGACTTTTCTGATATAAATTATATTTCTTATATGGTAAATGGGTTCTCAAGTCATTAATTCCCTTTCCCAACCTCAACCCCAACCCCAAAGGCTATTAGGTCAACAACAAAGGCAGATACAGATACTAAAGTCAAGAAAAAGGTTTCCCACTGAAATTGGGGATAGTTTAATATTCATTACGTAACCTAAATAAAATCAACAAATATGATGGATAAAATGATCTAACTGCAGGAGACCCAGGAATGAATGTCTAAAATTTTGGGTGGGGAAAAGTAGAGATATACATGAATCCAAAAATACATACTCAGCTAGGCTTCTTGAAGCAGAAAGGAAAAGAAGCTAGAATTTGTCAGAATGTCCTCCATATCACTTGGAAGAAGGATACTTAACCTGAAAGCTCAACTATTCTAGACCTTTGGCAGATGTACTCACAATGGACTTGAATCAAGCTACACCACAGGCTGAAGACACCAGTTACTATGACAATACCCCTTGTTCTGAACTTCAAGACCACAAAGATATCTCAGATTTATTACTTGCCATCATCTGATGATCATCTTATTACGAGGGACGGAATTAGCTGACCAATCAGTATAAATACTTCATTCGTCCTGGAAGACACCTTTATCATGCTCCAAATTCATTACTTGACATTCTAATATCTACATTTGCAAGACTGGTCAGCAAGGGTCAGTTTTGGGGACCTCACTGATTTGGACACAATAAAGAGTTACTGGACACCCAAAGCTGAGTCCTGTGTGGCTGAAGCCCTGCCCTGAGCATCCTACTGGTCTGTATCAGCACTGTGAGCTTACACTGCAAATTTTAAACACTACATAAATATCTCCTGCAATTAATGAAAGGTTGCAGAAAAAGAGCAGAAAAAAAGTAACACACATACTCCTCATTATTGACTATCTCGTTATCTGACATTTTGCATTAACAATAGTAAAAGATCTACTATCCAACTATTTTGCACATTGATGATGCACTTCTGGAATACCAAAGTCTCTAGTGGGTTCCCTGACTGGCAGACTCCTGTGCTTGTACAAAGGAAGCTCATATCGCACAGTATTTCCCCACTCAGGAGGGGAGGGGGCAGGATGATCACGAGTCACCAACTCGCCAAATGGAGCAGAGGGGAGCTACAGTGGAACCCAGGGTGGAACACTGGCCAACGGGTCCTAAGTGCCCACAGTGGGCTGAGACCCGGGCGGCAGCAGCTGGTGTCCTGAACATGGGCCACCCTTGAGGCTGGGGGAAAGTAGGACTCTGGGGTCTGGCCCCAGCTTCCAACCCTGAGGAGCAAAAGGGACAGGACCAGTCTTAGTCAGAAGTAGCCCTGAGATGGGACACTTCAGGGACCTGTGGGACCCTATGTCAGCTGTCCAGCACCTGTGCAGCTCTTATGTTTCTTTAGCACCTCCTCCAGGGCAGGCATAAGGAAGGGTCCAGCCAGTGGCAGCTACAGTTTAAAGGTCAAGGGTAGAGGATGGACATCAAGGCCTCAGAGGCAGCTCTAGGATATCAATTCTCATGGCACAAAGGGGAGTAGAGGGCCAGGGCCACCCAGTGCAAGCTAGGGGATATGCAAGTGAGAAGTTGGTGGGGAAACCCAGTGGGTAACATGCACCTCCCCCCCTGTAGCATCCAGGCCCTCTCACCAATGGAGAGAGCCCCCTACCCTATCAAAGCCACCAATGGCATTTTGTGGTCACTGCAGGGATGAGCCAGGGCCACTCATTCTGAAAATAATGTAATGGAAGGAGAGAGGGGTTGCACTTGGGCCACTCTGGCTCTCGAAGACCAGGCAGCCCTCCCTTGTGGGCAGCAGTGGGGGCCAAGTTCTCCTGAGGTGACATGGGGGAGGAAGCAGTGGCAGGTGACTTTAGCAAGGGCCCAGTGGGACATCCACAGGACAGGTGAGGGTATGAGGTGGTATGACCATCCTCCATTTTCACATAACGCTGATTTTCACATAATGACCTGGTCTTTGGAACCTAACCATGTCAGTAAGTGAGGAATCGGTATAATCAAGTTTCTTTTGCTATGTAAGATACATCTAATTCCAAAACATTAAAAGGTAAAAAAAAATGCATTTCAAATTTTAGAAGTACCATACTAATGGTATAAAGCAATGTAGTGCTTCAGCCCAGCCTCCATCCACCAGTTATTGTGAGGCTGAAATGAGGTAACATATGTGAGAAATATCCCAGAAATTAAAATGCTTCACAGAAATGTGAACATTTTACATCTTCCCTAATTACCACATACTGTTACAGATTCTGACTGTTGGGAAATGAGTTCTGAAATCCAACCACGAACATGAGAATGCATCCATTCCCTTTTATACCATGGTTCTGACTAGGGCAGTGAAGACAAATTATTCCTTAACAGTATCACCAATGCTTAGTACAGAAATATTTGTGGCATTTATATATGGACCTTGATAAAATAGATAATGACCCAAATCAAGTGGGTAACAGATGAATTATAACTATTGTTGGAGTAGCATGTAACATTTCCACCCAGCAATCTCCCATGACTCACTTGTTGTTGTTGTTATTTGCCATCAAGTTGGACCTGACTCACAGTGACCCCTCCTTGGGTTTCCGAGACAGGATCACTATGGAAGTAGACCGCCCAACCTTCCTTCCGAGAAGTGGCTAGTAGGTTTGAACCGACAGCTTTCTGGTTAGTAGTCAAGTGCCTTAGACACTCTGCTACCAGAGCTCCTTGTACTCTACTAAATTAAACAAATATGCAAAATAAAATGGATTTTCTAGGCACCTGTAGGAAGTAATGAAGCAACAAAATGAAAAGTATCTGCCAGGAAAAAAAAAAAAAAGAACTGTGTGAAAATTGGTATTAAAGCTATCACAACCAATTAAAAATCTTTTATGACAAAAGCCTCCTGGTAACTTTGATATATGTTATATTTGGGACAAAGCAGCCCTGGTGGCACAATGGTTAAGTGCTTGGCTGCTAACCAAAAAGTCGGTGTGTGAACCTACCAGCCACTCCACAGGAAAGACGTGGCAATCTGCTCTCATAAAGATTATAGCCAAGACGAGTAGTGACTGGGATCTTAAAAGCTAGCAAGCTGCCATCTAGATGCAA
>NW_006921769.1:2913407-2918575 GCF_000298275.1 Orycteropus afer afer
AAGTAGATTGCCCTATCTTCCTTCCCAAGACTGGCTAGTGGGTTTGAACTGGCAGCCTTCTGGTTAGCAGTCAAATGTCTTAGGCACTACACCACCAACGCTCCCATATTCATACAAGGACACATGTATGCATATTGCTATTTCGTATGTAAATTTTATCTCTGAAAGTAAGTATCAAAAGCAACATTAAGAAGAAAAATAAATATTCTAAGCACAAGCAGGAATTCCAAATTAATTTTACATGATTTCAATCCTTTTATGGTTATTGAGATTTATTTTATGGTCTAACATATGGTATATATTTTAATTATTAGAATAAAAATGATTTCTGAGCAAAAAATATACATATTATTTTGAAACCTATTTTTTTAATTCTGGGGGAATCTGACACCCTTATCTTTCAGTTTTTCCTAAAAATTAAATAACTAAGGGAGATCAGCAACTCAGTCTTAAAATAATTTTTAAGAAATGAAATCCAAGTTCTTTTTGTTCACTTTGTCTATTATCCATCTTGAATAGCAAGACTTGACATAAGTCTTTGAAGTATCATGATTTCTTTAAAGAGATTTAAAAAAAAATCTTTATATAAATAAGAATCTGGTATTAAACTTGTAACTGCAGAAATACACTAATTTTTAAAAAAATATTTTTAAGTTACTGAGCACAATTCCCATTAAAATTTATTTCAAAAACTCTAAGCAGCAAACTTCCACAGGCCAGCACATTCTCTGTGAGCTATTTGTCTAGAATGAATTTTGACATTTGATTCATTTCATTCATTGTTTCTGCCCTACAGAAGAATAGCTTATTAGAACCCTCCTATTCAATTCTTAAAACTGCTGACAGAAATATGAAAGGAGATACCAATAAACATAACAAATAGATCATGAGAACATGTTCAAATTAAGTTTCCTCTCTGTGTAAATAGCTAGACTGATGCACAACACCAGACTCAACGTCAAAACAGTTTAAAATGATTTATTCAGCAAATGAAGCAACAATTATAAGATGTAGTTCAGTTAATAAGCAGAATGAAGCTTTTGTTTTGAGTTGCTTGTTATAGATTTAATTGTATTCCCTAAAAAGATAAATTGAAGTCCTCATCCTTGTACCTATGAAAAGGACCTTTTTTGAGGAGATGGGGGTCTTTCTTTGAAAATATTACTAGTTAAATCATACAGGAGTAGGGTGGATCCTAGTCTTAATCCTGTATGACTAGTGTCTTAGGAAAAGGGAGGACACAGAAATAATGTCACACACAGGGGGTAGAGAGACAACATGTGATGATATGTCTATGTTGCATACATGCAACAAAGTAACCACAAGGATTGCCAGCAGCCACCAGATGTTAGGCGAGAGGCGTGGAACAGTTCCTGTCTCAGAGCCCTAAGCAGAAATTCACATATCCTGATTTGAACTTCTAGTCTCCAGAACTTTAAAGCCACCTACACTTCATGATATTTGGTTACCGCAACCTTAACAAAAAAAAAAGACGGCCTCTCTCTAGAATAATCGAGTTTTAAAAAGTAAGTGAAAAGTAATATCCTTAATCCTAATTATTTTAACAATTAAAAGTTGTTGTGTAACACTCTGTTACAGACAAAAATAAGCAAACATTAAAATACCACCTGACGGATAATTTAGCCACACTTTAATCATTTAGTTACCTTGCATGAAGAAATTATTTTCTGTATTTCAGTGCTTTTTTTAGACTATATTTTATTATAACAACATTACATTGGATTCAATCTCTGTGAGCTCCAAATGTTAGCATATTATATTACAGTGTTATAAACAGGAATGATAAATTATGTCAGTGTTTATCTTGGAGTACATACGCATCCTGCTGAGGAAAGGATGGATGAAAGGAACAGCCCCAGCTCTGGTGAAATAAATTAAACAACACTCACAGGTAGAAAGGCAGGATTCCCAAATCTACATCCCCATAATGCTCCTACACAGATCTCCATAGGAAGCTGGAGGTAGGAAGTGGGGAGGAGAATATTTATGGTAGAATATCCTGATGGTTGAGAAATAAAAATTAAGTCATTAACAAACTCCTTAATTTGCTAAAGAGAAATGTAAGCAGTGAGTAGGGAAAAAAGATAGTAATAAGAACAGAGGGATTCTGAACTTGGTGAGTACAACAAAATGATATTTTATGTTTTTTGTCAGATTAAAAAAAGAAATTAGACTCTATCTCATCATTTGGTGAATCCTACTAAGGAATTTAAAAATTTTAATGCTTGCATACTTCAGAGAGTGAGAAAAATGTGTCCACAAAGATTTTAGAAGTACACATTTTATTCTGAAAATGACCTTTCCTACCATTCCTAACCCTACTCAATTCTCAAATAATTTTCATTCCAAAACAGAAAAAGAATTCAAAGATCTGGTTCCTTTTCTACCATCCCTCTCTGGTTAAAGAATAACTTACTAAGTGGTAAACTGCCATGCATTGGTTTGCATGGCAGATGCTTGAGAAAGGGCAGATAAGAAATGAATGTTGTCTTCAAAATGAGTCATGATGGTCACTCACAGAAGTTCTTTCAACGCTCTTAAACTACTACTGATACGAGGGAAAAAAGACAATCCTCAGATTTTGAAACTAAAAATGGGGAAGACAGAAAGGAGAAAGCATGTGTTAGAGTTTCTTGAGTGCTAAGAGAAAAAACTACATCATACTTTAATTTACTCAAGAGAGAAGGAGACATCAAAGGAAAAAAAGAGGGAATCAGATACTAAATGCAGTCTTCTTCCCAAGCCTAGTCTATTCCTAAGCCAGCAAGCACTCTGACACGATGATGCTTACTGAAGCTCCAATTCAGTTAAGTGAGAACTCTTAGACTTCTGGAACTCTGCATATTTCCCTAGGCTGTGAAATCCTACAGGGCCAAGACCACATCTTATGCACGAGTGTTACCCTAGTGCCTAGCTAACACAGCTTCACAGCCTTGTAGATATTTAATAAATAATTTTCATTTATTTAAGCCCCTGAAGTGTATTTAAAGGAAGCTAGCCTGCTGTTTCCAAGCATTTAAAAAGTAGGACAGGAGTGGACCAAAATAGAAATTATTGAAAGGGGGCATTTTTATATACATATAAGCACAACTATAAATGTTTCTTTTCAAATTGGACGGAACGGAGAAGAATTAAGAGCATAAACAAATGAATGCCATCTTTTAACTTGGATAAGGTGGATGAAAATGTTATAAATGGATGAGAAGGAAGAAGGAAATAAATCAACAATGACTTCCTAAGAATAGTAAGTCAGTTGCCATCATGTCAATTCTGACTCATGGTGACCCCATGTATGTTGGAAAAGAACCACGTAGTATTAATACAGGCAAAGTCTTATGCTAATGCCATATGGAGAAAGATAGAGTTCTTTTTCTCAAGGAACAATCCAGGTGATAAAATAGTACAAACATGAGAACCATCAAACAATGCAAGAGATAAGTCGTTCAATACAACAATACAAGAGACTGTTTCACAAGACAGTACATGATTAATTGTCAAATTAATGGTGCAAACAAATTCATAAAGAAAAAAAGTATTCTGAGAGGTGGATTTGACTTGGACACTGAAAAACAGAAAGCAATCATGTGGATGAGGAAAGCAAAATCATGTGGATGGCAGAGAAGCTATGGCCAGAAACTTGAAGGAAGGACAGACAACTCAGGGCACACTTGATTAGACAACCCATTTGGGTGGCAGGGAAGGGCTCAAAAAAATCCAACTGTAATAAGATCAAAAGATAGTCTGAGGTCATAGCTAACAAAGTCCTAATGCCTACCTAAGGAATGACCTGAATAAGGAGCCACGCTCTGCCCCTTCGAACCCCTTGTGTTCTTCAAGCTGGGCCGAGGTATTCTACCACTAAAGTGGCATGGCAGCCTTTTCCCACTTAGTAAAAACTAAGTATTTGATAGAATTGCCACCTTAAATCCTTTTCTAAGCAAAAGGGATAGATGAGCAGACAGACAACTGGACAGAAACATTGAAACATTCCACCTGCACCTATGCCAATAGAATATATAATTGCACAGAGTATAGTTTTGCCAATTAAACTATTTCCAGATAAATACAGACTTATATTCAAATCTATACCTACTTTGTAGGATTTTATAGTGTGACACACTTCGAAATCCTCCACAAGTATGTTGATGGTTGAAGCTATCTAACTAATAAATCGTGTAAGGGTCATCTTAAAGACCAGCCCTGAAAGATGAAAATGGATATAAATAAACAAGTAAAATAAAACACACTTGAAAGCAATAAATTCAAACTGGATTTCTGAGACTAGTACTCTACGAAAGAAATGCAAGAAGACCTTGACACTTTCTGCTTTCTGATAAATACATTTTATCATCAGACCACTGACAAAGAGAGGCTACATTCTGATAGCCTTATTCACAGCACTAAGAAAAAATAGGACTGACATTCCTGTGTGGGCAGAAACAATGCCCTCAATTCTTAGACAAAATCAACACGTGGGAACAACTTTCAGATGCCAGAGGAAAATGTGAGCAACTTCAACCCAGAATGCACATTCACTCATGCATCCAAGGCCTTGCAGGAACTTTCATATTTTCAGACTTTAAAAATATATATATACAAACTTATAAGCTGTAGTAATACCACCAATTCAATCCTAGAAATAGAGGAAGCAAATATTTTCATTCTTACTTTGCAATCTGAGAATAGAAGAAAAGCAAGGAAGTGACTTCCCCATGGCATCCAAAGCATCAAAAGAAAAGTAAACACAGCTCCCTAGCTTCCATTAAACCTTACTGTATTTTTCCCTACAGGAATGAGCCTTGCTGCTATTTAAACACTAAGTGTGTAAATGACTTTCACAGAGATACTACAGCAACATCACAAGAATCCTGTGGCTAGATTTCTAGTGCAAGCATCCAGAATGCAAGAGACTATCTAAAATTATTCACAATTGAACTCTTACCAAAGGAGCTTGTCACATACCATTCAAATATCCTAATGAAATATATATCAACATATCAGGGACTAGAAATAAAGTATAAAATGTCTTCATTAATATACAATAATCCTCAATTTCAATTTTGGAATATGACCAATAGCTGATTGTCATCATTTAAGGCCAACTTTTTTATTCATGGCATTGGTGAAGATGCATATCAAGAGTCTTT
>NW_006921769.1:2919505-2924586 GCF_000298275.1 Orycteropus afer afer
AAAAGGTTGCCCTTAAATTATTACAATCAGCTACCAATCATATTCCAAAATTTAAACAGTATTCTCAACTTCACTAGGCCTTATATACCAATCAATGACTTTATAATCTCTAGTCCATTACTCTTCAGCTCTTTTTTGCTGTATGGATCAGTTTTAATTTTCTCATCCTGGCCTTTAAATCCTTCCAGGGTACTGTTCCTTCTCCTCACGACTTCCTATAAAGACCATGCTTCAGTGACTCCCTTCTACTATTTTAAGTGACCTAAATGAAGACAATTATGCCCTCTTCAGGGGACATGTTATAATCTAACAGTCTCATTGAAAATTAGACATGTATACTTACAGGAAGAAAAGAAACAAAAACCATACTCATATGAAAAGTTTGACAGAAATAATACTTAATGACAGTAAATAGAAACAAATCTAATGTACCAAACCAATTTTTTTTTAATTCTCATGTCCTATTCATTCACCTTCCTTGAGTGCAAGCAAGTTCATTAATACCAGGGTTTCACACAACATACTTCCCCAAACAGTCCTCAGACACTGATTCCCTGTAACCAGCCACAGAACCGCAGACAAGCAGCGTCAGCGTATCACCCAATCTAAGATCAGTGCTGGAATCAGAAAACACGAGATGCTCAGACCACATGAGCGCTATCCTCTGGGCTCCCTCCGAAAGAGGAAATACAGCAGGTCTGATGAATAACAGGCCCATGCTAGCAATAAGAAACAAGCAACCAGAGAACCACCTGGGAGGGAAACTGGATGAAATGGAAATTAATTAATAGGGAATGCAATATATAACTTCTATAATGTTCTAACAGGTACAATGATATTGTTGAATTATGGCCTATGATTAGTTATAAAGTGACTGCTTAGAATGCAAATGAACAGTTGGTACATAAAATCTAGCATAGGGTAACATCACTAAAGTCTACTCAAATTTTCTTTGCTTTGCACTTGAAGGGGGGAAATGGATTTATTGAACAAGCTGATTTTATACCCACAGTCTTCAAAAGTTCATTCTTATAATGATATTAAATATTTATTAAGTGAAAAGACAATCTGGTTATAAGTTAATACATTAAAAGGAGTTCACAAAAATAAATACTCCTGTGCTTCCCCAAACTGACTCAATGACAACTAACAACAACAATCCACTTTAATTCTTGGTAAATTAAAGAAACTGACTACTACTCTCCATCCTCCCGCCTCCTCCCTCCTTCCCCCCACCCTGGTTTAACTCGCCTTATGAGTGGCATGCTGGCTGGCCTGGGGGGGTGGGGGGCAAGATGAAGATTCAGGCTGAAAGTTTCAAGGGACTAGGGGCTTGGGATCCTGGTTGGTGCCTGGCTGAGAACAACTCCACCAGGACTAAGAGCCAGTGGGGAGATGAGGTAGAAAGGAGAGGTAAGAATGTAGGGAGAGGGAAGGGAGGTGGTGGTAAAAGGAAGAGAAGAGAGACAAAGAGGGAAAGGAAGGAGGAAAAGGGAAGCAGGCTCTGGCTGGAGCCAAAGCCAGAGCCAGAGATGTTCAGGTCCGCAGCAGGAGAGGCTCAGAGGGAGTCTCCAAGAAACAGGCTACCACTTTTAAGATAATTATTTTTAACTTCAGACAATGCAATAAAGATGGTTCCTTATGAACAACAGAAACACAGAAGAGTAGCTAGTTAAACTGATAAGCAATTGCTTTATTTGGTAACATTTCAAAATGAGATCAGACATCTAATAACGTGTGATTAGAAGATGAGGAAAGACGGGTGTATATAGGCAAGATGATTGACATCAGACTTTACTAAGCCAAGCTTAGTAAAGCCAAACACTTAAGGATGATTCCTAAAAGAGTAACAGTAGAGGGACAAAGAGGAAATAGAGATAATCTGAGCAAACAAAAAATATATATACACTATAATAACAACCTCTGGTAGCATAGTGGCTAAGACACTTGCCTGCTAACCAGATGGCTGGCGGTTCAAACCCACCAGCCACTCCTCGGAAGGAAGGTTGGGCAATCCTACTTCCGTAGTGATACTGCCTCGGAAACCCAAGGAGGGGTCGCTATGAGTCGGGGCCGACTCGACGGCACATAACAACAACAACAACAATAATAACAACCTACTTCCTATAAAAGAATCATGACTTCCCTATGCTATTGTCATCAGCCGTGACAATGCAAATTGTTTGGCCAATGAGATGCAGGTGAAAATGATATGTATCACTTCCAAGCAAAGGATTCAAGAGTCACAGTATGTTTGTGCCATCTTTGCATTTTCACTATCATGAGACCAACATGTCCCAGATAGAGGCTACTCCTTCAGCCTTGGTCTGAAAATAAAGATATGGAACAGAGCCATCACCAATACATAAAGGACATGTAACATGAGCAAAAAATAAACCACTGTTACTACAAGTCAAGGAGATGTGGTGGCTGTTTACGACTGCAGCGTAAGTCAGTAAAAGTTGACAGTGATCAAATAAATGCAAATTAAAATACTATGATGCTACTTCACACTCATATGATTGGTCAAAATCAGTAAGTCTGATAAAAATAATTGTTGATGACAATGTGGAAAATTCAAACTTCATGATTGCTGGTACCCAAAGATTACTTGGGCACTCTGGGGACCACTTTGGCATAGCTGGGAAAACTGAAGAAGTTGCAAAACGCCAACCTAGCAATTCCACTATGAAGAAACTCTTGCACAAGTAAAAAAAGAAACATGTACAATAATGTTTACTGAAGCACTGTTACAGTATATTTAAAAAAACCTACACCTTAGACAACATAATTAATGTAACTGATGTCATTAAATTATACATGTACATAACATTAAATTGGCAAGAGACTTTTACATATATGTTTACAAAAATTAAAAAGAAACTCTCCCTTTCTTTCCCCTCCCCTCTCCTCCTCTTCATCTCTGTCTCTGTCTCTCTGTCTCTCTCTCTAGCAGTGTTAGGAAGGGAAGAAAAAGAAAAGAAAGCATTAAGGATCTTCTATCTCTTTTGCTACTTCTACCTGCAAACAGAAAAATACAAAAACCTCATTTTCAAGTATTACAGAAAATTGGTGAATTTAGAAAACTACTCTTCAGACACAAAAAAACTTTACCAAAAAATTCAAAATTATTTAAAACCCCAAGAAAAGAGATACATGATGGAAAGGGGAAGGAAATCAAAGTCTACAGCCTATTCTTTGTCAGGTACCAGGGCAGGCTAACCATGGCTTTCAACCAGGTCACTCAAATTTAGAAAAGACTACAAAATATAAAATATAAGTCCTTTTCCCTCTCAGTACATAGCTCCCCATACCTCCAACACTACGTGGGATCTAGCCTTAGCACCTTGGTAGCCTGAAGTGAACTGATGGAAGCCCAACAACTCAAGAGTATTCCCTAGGTGGATGGCAGGTGGACAGCATACTCTACAGACACACATATCAAAAGGCACATCTTCAGTGATTTTTAAGCATTATTTTCCGTTGTCTCACCTGGGTATCAATATTGAACAATTTGGCTAAGCTGATTCTAGTATATACTGATTATTTAATCATTCTATCAAATGAGCTAAGTACAGTTACCCTCTTATTTTTATAAATAAATTGATGCTTAGAGAAGTTGAATGACTTGCCTAAGGCTGTAAGTTGACAAGTAGCACTGTCACAATACAATTCCAGTGCTACATGATATTAAAGACAGTGACCCTTCCACTAAGTTATAATCCCCAAGCCTCCAATTTAACTTCCATGGTATTCTGGGATTTGTACATTCTATGTACATTCATAGGAACTCTGGTAGCATAGTGCCTTAGGCACTTGACTGCTAACTAGAAGGCTGGAGGTTCAAACCCACCAGCCACTCCTCGGAAGGATGACTGGTCAATCTACTTCCGTAGTGATACTCACTCAGAAACCCAAGAAGGGGTCACTATGAGTCGGGGCCGACTCGAGGGCACATAACAACAACAACAACATGTACATTCATAGGACCTCTGGTAGCGTAGTGACTAAAGCACTTGGCTGCTAACCAGAAGGCTGGCGGTTCAAACCCACCAGCCACTCCTCAGAAGGAAGATTGGGCAATCTACTTCTGTAGTAATAAAGCCTCAGAAACCCAAGGAGAGATTGCTGAGTTGGGTCTGACTTGACGGCACATAACAACAACAACATGTACATTCTATAGCATCTTTGATGAAAAAGCTATGTAACTGAAGCAAAGATTACTTGGACACATGGGTATTTTAATAGGATTTTACTTTATTTTTCTTTGAACAACGGAAATAGCAGAACCATTATAACCTGAATGTGCAAGATTACTAATAAAAAGAGCAAAGACATGAATTATTTATCTAAGTATCCTCAATACCTTGAATATAATATACATCCAAATATATAATAAACTATTGTTCAATTAGGGGCAATGGTGGATCAGTGGCAGAATCCTCACCTTACATGTGGGAGACCCATGTTCAATACCCAGACAATTGTATGTCATGTGCAGCCACCACCCATCTGTCAGTGGAGCCTTGTGTACTACAACAATGCTGATTTTATATATATGTCTGTATGTATATATGTATATACGTATGTGTATGTATATATATACATATATACGTATATATATAGAGAGAGAGAGACTAGAAGACCGTATTTTAAATGAGCAAGCTAGGTCCCATGTGCAACAGATTAAACAATGTAGCTCAGTGGTCAGGTTCATGAGCTCTACAGTCAAACTTTAGAGGCTGGAATTCAGGCTCAAGTACTCATTAGCTATGAAACCTTGGGCAATTCAGTTAATTCTCAAAGCCTGGAAATACTGGGAATATCAATAATAAGAACTACCTTACATAGGATTCTTGTATTAAATGAAACAATCCATTCACAACTCTTCACATATTATTCAGTAAACATTAGCTATTAATATAAACTAAATCTAAACCAAACATATTGCCATCAAGTCAAATTCTGTAACCCTTTAGGACAGATGGGAACTGCCCCGTAGGGCTTTCAAGGCTATAAATCTTTATAGAAGCAGACTACCACATCTTTTTCCTGTGGAGTGGCTGGTGGGCTTGAACTGA
>NW_006921769.1:2925046-2928651 GCF_000298275.1 Orycteropus afer afer
CCTTAACGGTCAGGAAATAACTGTAATAGAAATGTCCCTCTTTTTTGTTTTCTTTTTAATGCAAAATTGTAACAACCTGGCTTAGAGGAACTCGGTAAAACACAGAAACTACCTTATGCCATGCCACAAAGCAGAGCCACTGTACTTTTGCTTTCATTTCACACATCAAGATAGCTCTCCACTCAGCTCCCAGTCTCACCTCCAGGTCACAGCTGTATTCCGTGCCATCCAAGAGGGTCACTTTACACTGGACAGTTTTGGTCTTCTTGGTGGCTTTTTGAGATTCCTTCTCTGCCTTCAGCTCGTTGGTCTGCACTTCCTTTGTCTCCCTTTTTGCTGCTTCTCCTTCTCCTTTTTCTTCCAGAATTTCCTTCTCCTTCGTCTCTTCTCTCTCCTTACTTTCTTCTTCTGCAGCCTATTGAGGAAAAACATTTGAGTTCATTCCAATGTTAACCAATTTGCAGAAGACAACATATTAAAAGGACAGGAAGTGTGACAGTTATTATATCTACCTTAAGACTTTAAGACTTCAAAATTTTCCTGCACTGAAAGAAGCATATATCCCCTACATCCTCATTCCTCCAATCCATCACCAATTTTCTCATTTTGCCAGTTTGGTAATTTTGACTTTAACTGACTAAAAGATACTGCATCCTGGCAACTACATTTTAAATATTATTTCAAACATTTATCATTAAAATCTCACAGTATGACAAAACCTAGACTTCTTTTGGGAACAAAATGCACACACACACACACAAACAAATCTTCCTACTACTCAAATTCAATTAACCACGCCAGAGAGGTATAAAATGGGCATTCTGTTTAAAACAAGAAATGGAGAAATTCTGAGAGTATCTGCTTAACTTTAAGAGGACTAGATAGGAATTTTTTTTATAGTTCCCATATATAGGAGATTTTCTTATTTTTAATTTATTACCGTGGAAATTTAAAAAGAAAAGAAAAAGTAACAGGAGACTTAAAAGAGTGACCTAAGTTCTATATTCTAGATATATTAAGCCAAAGCAGCATTTCAATACAAGAAATCTGGAAATAATTCAAAACAAACAAATCCTTTTGTTATGCGGCTATGCTATTAAGCTTTCATTTCCAGACAATCACTTCCCAAGCATACCTGAGCAATGCTCACTGAAGGTTTTTCTTCCTTCACTTCAACCTTAATCTCCTGTTGTTTTCTGGGAGCTGTTTCTTCCACAGCACCCTTGGCCTGCCTCTCTTCTAAAAGAGATTCCTCTTTATCTACAATCTGTTCTTCCACAACAACTTGGGTAGGCTCTTTTTTATCTCCTCCATCTTTGGCCACTACTAAGTTATATGACTTTTGCTTCTTAAGCCATGGGGGTATGAATCGAGAAATACCCCTACTCTCCGATGGATCTTTCTCCCTCTTCTGGCGGTGTGCACTACTTTGGCTTTTAGCTGCAGGAGGTGACTGGGCACCTTTTTCCTCCTCTGTATCAGATGATTGATTCTGCTGATTTTCTGCTACACCTTGAGGTTTCTCCTTGGTTGCCTCTGCTCCTAACTGGTCAGATTCCTTTTTTACTTCAGATGTGGAGCCTACTTCAGTAGTCATGATCACAGCTTATTCTGTGAAGAAAACAAAACCACAAAACATTATTTTACAGACTTTTCCAATTTTAGTTTGAAGGCAAGGAGCAGTGAAAGGACAGGGAGGAAGGGCAGAGGGGTGACAAGGAGAAAGCGCCTGGAAAAAGAAGGTTCAGGACACAAGACAAACCTGAACTCCTCCTCTAAGTTTCAGAACTTTCTATCAGAATCCTAGAACCAAAATTAGCATCACAATAGGATTAATTCTGATTCTGTACAGACAGAACTTAAAATCACTAAGGGCTACAGGAAGAATGATTACTTCTATTTGTTTCAATTAACTATAAGCAATAATTGACAGAAAAATAATCCAATTTTGCAAAGGATAATTCATTTTCTCTATATTTAGTCTCCCCTATTCAGTAAAATAAAAACATCATACATTTTCATACATAATGCAATTTCACGTATTAAAATCAAAATCTGAAAAAAACGTTGAGCACTATAAAAATAAATCTTAAATGGTGGGCATCTAATAACTAAATTAAATCTGGAGGAAATATGCTATTTTTTGTTTTAAGGTTAAATCCCACAATCCACCATCACTGTTCTATTGCCAACATTCGTCTTTGGAGAAATGTACTCAAACTGGAGTCCAAATTCCAGTTTTGGAATTCCAAAATTCCAATCTACCTAAACTCGAACACACTTTTCTTTGTACGTGTGATTATCTCCACTGGGCAATTCTGCTGCAAGAAACCTCTTTAAAGTGTTAAAGAACAAAGATGTGACTAACGATGCTCCTGCCCCACACCATGGTTATTTCCAATAGCCTCATATGCATGTGAGGCTGGACAATGAATAAGGAAGACAGAAAAACTGATGCATTTGAACTTGTGGTGCTGGTGAAGACCGAACGCACCATGGACTACTAGAAGGAATAAATCTGTCTTGGAGGAAGTACAGCCAAAATGTTCTTTAGACACAAGAATGGCCAGACTTCATTGCTCATAATTTGGTCATGTCAGAAGGGACAAGTCCCCAGAGAAGGATATCATGCTTGATAAAGTAGAGGGTGAATGAAAAAGCGGAAGACCCTTAATGAGATGGAGTGACACAGTGGCTCTACAGTGATAGGCTCAAGCCTGGCAATAATTGTGAGGATGGCACAGGACCAGACAGTGTTTTGTTCTGCTGTACACAGGGTCAGCTGCTATGAGTTGAAACCAACTCAATGGCACCTAACAACAATGTGATTATAAGAAATATATTTAAGGCCCCTAATCTGAACCAAATGAAGATGGGGACGAAAAAACTATAACTAATGATTGGTCCTATCATGACTAATAACAAAATTTAAATTAAATATAAAAATAAATAGTTGTCCACATAAGCAAAAAGGGATTCCTTCTAGCACATAGTGGCACCACCGACATGAAAGATGATAGACAGGGGCTGCAGAGATAGATCACACCCTGTCATTCCTTCCTGCCAATGATGAAAGTGCTCAAAGTTCTGGCACCTGGTTAACAGCGAACTTCCCAGCTATCTTCAGATGTTGTATAAACCTGAACAGGGCAAAAGTAAAATATATTTCTTTAAAGATTTTATTGTGATATAACTCATACACCATAAAATTCACCAACTTAAAATGGACAATTAAGTGATTTTTAGTACATTCACAAGGGTATACAACCATCACCGCTCTCTAACTTTAGAACTTTTTCATCATCCCAAAAAGAACTGTCTATCCCTATTAGCAGTCACTCCTTAATGTTCCATTCCCTTGGCCCCTGGAAACCTCTAATCTACTTTCAGCCTCTATGGATTTATCTAAACTAGACATTTCATGTAAAGGGAATCATACGATAGGTGGCCTTTTGTATCTGGTTTCTTTCACTTAACATAATGTTTTCAAGATTTATCCATGTTGTGGCATGTATGAACACTTACATGGGCTGGAGGGTGGGGAGAATGGAGAGTAACATGGGGGGAGGAAGTGTTCTGGAATTAGTGGTACTTGTACAACCTTG
>NW_006921769.1:2929291-2932118 GCF_000298275.1 Orycteropus afer afer
GGGTTTGAACCGCCAGCCTTCTGGTGAGCAGTCAAGTGCCTTAGCCACTATGCTACCAGAGCTCCTATAAAGGTTCATAATTCTTTAAAACTTAAAAATGTTATCAATTCAGTGGTGATCGACGAGGAGGACTTTGTCAACTTAACAGTATGGCTACACTAAATTCTTTATCTATGTATTAGCACCTTATCTTCAGTTTCGGTTCTAATTACATGGCCAAATGAGAAGAAGGGTTTGGAGGTTTAAAGATATTTTAAATAGAGGAGTAATATATCAGACTTGCACTTCAGATAGTCCAACCTGGTTGTAAAGTATAGGACTCGAGAAAAGGTTGAAAGAGAAAGATACCCAAGAGACTGTTGCAATCAATTACATCAGAAATAGTGGAATAAAGGATAAGAAATTAATCTAATGGTAAAGATTAGACAGTAATCTAATGCACATGACTTGATGTCTGGACTTAGTCAAAAAAAAAGAAAGAAGTTCAGGAATAGTTCCAGGTCCTAAGAGACTAGGGTGATGAAAGAACCATCCATGGAAGAAGAGACAGAGGAAAAGTGGTTGTGGCTGAGACAAATAAATTTAGATTCATGCAATTGAAAAGTTTATGGAAATGTCTAGTTGGTAGCTAGACACACAGGTCTTAAACAGAGGTCAGATATGTACTAGAGATACAGATTCGGGAACTGCCATCATACGGGTGGTAGCTGAATGCACACAATTACCAACATTACGTAAGGAGTGTGTGTCAAGTTTGAGCACAGAGAGTCCTGGACAGAACCCTCATCACCACCAACACTGAAGAGTCAAGAGAGGAAAAAAGAAATGAGGGCAAGAATTACACAGTGGTGCAGAGGGAGAATCAGGGGACAGAAATGTTCTTGAGGGCAATACTGCAGAATAGTGGCAAGTTTACTGTTATACCTACATGTCTGATGCTACTTCTCATTCTTAGGCATTTACAGTTCAAAATCACGTCTTACCAATGAGACTCAAGAACACTCAAACTGGCTCTACAGTGCACAGAAAACTTTTTTTTTCCTTCTTCAAGGTACCATTCTCAATGTACCACCTAAGTGAAGAATATTATTTACATTAATGATGAAATGACCAAAGTTGATTTAACATGTATTGAGAGTTGAATCAATGCCCTTTGGTGAAATTATAACAAAAATGTCCTACATTTGTCCAAGCTACCCAAGATAATTGGCAGCTCTCTAATTATTCTGGCTGTCAGAAATTTCTTGAACAAATTAGTCCCTGGGGACTAAATCAACTAAAGGTGAATTTTGGTTAAAACATTTTAGAAACAATGAAATATAAAACTAAAATTTCTATTATAAATATATAATATAAATATAAAACTATTCTATTAAAAGCATTTATACATATTTGCTTTTAATTGGAAGAGCTACAACTAACTGCTTACTGTGCCAGACACCACGCACCTCAAAATGTGGGGTGAATTATCCCCATTTTTAGATAATAAACAGAAATGCAGAAGTTAAATGATTTGTCAAGGTCACTAAAGGAAGGACCACAAAACTGTACACATCTCCTTTCCTGACTCCTGCCATGCATTTCACAAGGCAATGCAATCACAACTTCAGGATGCACAAATGATCTAATCAACCACTTATCCCTCTGCCTAGTCCTTAAAGAAGATTCATGGCAGTCTGTGAAAATGACTACAGAGAAACATGAACGTATTTTGTGACTTACTATAATTAACCCTGTCCCCATCAAAAATAAGAAATTTGCAGATGACTTCCAATCACAAAGAAAATCATATTTGAACATATCATTTGGCCATGTAATTACAACCAAGCTGACAAACCAAAACTGAAGACAAGGTGCTAATACATAGATAAAGAACTCAGTGTAGCCACACGGTTAAGTTGACAAAGTACTCCTCGTTAATCACCACTGAATTGATAAGACTTTTAAGTTTTAAGAACCTCAGAGATGATTTTAGGGTTGTCCACCCAAAGGGTAGTCACCAGAGTGAAAACATTAGAAAACAGCTAATCAGTTTGTGAATACTCAACCTTAAGGATGAATATAATTCTATGTAAATAAGCATATTCTTAAAATAGTTTCAAGAGAACAAGAGAGTTCAAAACTAAACACTGCCTTCTTTGCTGATAAAACAGTTTTCTTGAACAAATTACCATCATCAAGAAAACAAGATTACAGCACATCCACTCACCATAATTATTGTGCCTATACCTCAGAGTTTCAGATGTGGATAAGCCTTTGAACACTGTTTCACAGTAAAATGGAAACTCCCGCACTGGAATGCAAGCACTCTCACAAAAATTAAAGCTCCATGAGGACTGGGGTCTTCGTTTTCTTCATTGCTATGTACCCAACATCTAGCCTGCACATAAGAAGCATCCAATAAATAGTTACTGAATGAATAACGTTAAGTCATCTAATCTAATACCCTCATTTTATTTTATAAACAGGGAAACAGGCTGAGAATGACTGAGATTTGCCTGCGATCACAGAGCTAGATGAGCAAAGCCAAAATCAGAACTAAGGTTTCCCAAACCCCAGCAATGCTCACTGCACTAATCTTTAATTACAATTACTGAAAATCCATCATTAGTATAGTTATATAACATACTAAGTAAAAACATTTCTACTCATCATCAACCAAAATGAACACTGCTGTGAACAGTCAGCCCATTAAGCAAGCATGCGATTTTGACACAATTACCATGTTGGCATGCTCTGACTACGTTCATAAAAAGTCTTCATTATTTTAATGGCTCCATGAGAAAAGCTTGCACCATTTAACACTAAATCAAGCAGAAAATCATCA
>NW_006921769.1:2932908-2933921 GCF_000298275.1 Orycteropus afer afer
TAGTGCCTAAGGCATGTGACTGCTAACCAGAAGGCTGGAGGTTCAAACCCACTAGCCAGTCCTCAGAAGGAAGATGGGGCAACCTACTTCTGTAGAGATACCGCCTCAGAAACCCTCCTATGAGTCAAAACTGACTCAGTGGCAGTGAGTTTTTGAGTTAATTCTACTTAGCAAATATTAGAGTGATACTTCTCAGATATCCAGCATTTAAAAGTAGCAGAAGTGGGAATAAAAGGAGGGAGAGAAAAGGGAGGAAAAAGGAAAAAAGTTTCTCAACAGGGAGAAGGAAAAACAAAGACAAACACACTTAGAGCAGATTGCAAGTAAACTCTTTCCCTTGTAGGTTTGTTTCTTAAGTGTCAGAAGGTCTAGAAAATACTATAACCTATAATCAAATAGTACAAATATATTCCATTTGCTATTTGCTAGTTTAAGTGGGTGAGCTCTCCACCACTTGTGAGGATAAAGAATTACTATTTTGAAAACAATCCAATGCTGCCCACACTACATACTTTTATAAGGCACAATATTGGTTTTTTCTTTTTAAAAAAAAAAGGGAGGGGAGGAATAAGGGACCTATAATAGAAATAGTTAAGAGAAACAAAACTATTTCTATTAAGATGTTAGCTCCATCTGGTTTAAATTAAATCCACAAATAGAAAAAACAGTCTAGGCAGTATCAGGTTACATTCAGAGTATGAATTTCTTCCGCTCGTTCTTCTTTTTAACAGAACTCAAAAATTATCCAGCATTCTATTCTCTTCCACATGTGTCAGTGGAGGCTGACCCCAAACACGTCACAAGGGCTAGGTTCTGTGGGTCTAGGGCATTCACAACCATCCCACTCTCTTTGCCAACAGACATGTAGAAAGTCTGCTGGTAAGCTTCTGGAAGATTCCTCCCTCTGCAAAGAACAAGGAAGAGGAATCTCTTTTTCTGCCTCTAAGCATTGTATATATGACTCCTAGAAATGCTGCTGCCATCTTGAATCTATGAGGAGAAAGACAGAAAAT
>NW_006921769.1:2937816-2938934 GCF_000298275.1 Orycteropus afer afer
TTTTTTTTTAGCATCACATTAGGGGCCATTTACAGTAATCAAATACTGTGTATTCTTTTGATGTTGTCACACTCTAAATAAACATTGGTTAAGGATAGGTATCAACATCTTTTTAATTTGTTGTCACCTTGGAGAAATGTGAAAACTTACCATGTTTCCCAGATTCTGGCATCCAGACTTAGAAAAAATGTTCTTCATGCATTTAATTTCTAGTTTAACGATTTTTATTCAAATTTAATCTTGTTTCGATGCTGCTTTCTAACAAAATGAAAAGCAGTACCACTATAATTTGCTGATAATCTCTGCAATTTCCTTTATTTCTGACAATGCAATTCTTCTGTCCTACTGAATTATTTTGGTTTTTTTTGGGGGGGGGATTTTATGTGTATATTTGTTTTGTAGTATTTCTCCTAGCAAAGAACTGTCTCTTCAAACTATTAGTAACTTGGGTGTGAACAAACTGTAACTAATGAGTTGATCATTTTAACTGATGATCTGGACATCCTGTCACCTCCTCATCTCCCATCTACTTTGTAGTGTTCCTATATTATCTGAGATATTAATGATATATTGATGCATTATATGATTATATTGATGACCTGGTGGTGCAATGGTTAAGTAGTGCTCAGCTTCTAAATGAAAAGTTAGTACTTTGAATCCACCCACTGGCTCCATGAGAGAACACCAAAAAAACCAAACCAGACCCATTGCCATTGAGTAGGATCCGACTCACAACGACCCTTCCTTGGGTTTCTGAGGCGGTATTCTCTACGGAAGTAGACTGCCCAATCTTCCTTCTGAGGAGTGGCTGGTGAGTTTGAATCGCCAGCCTTCTAGTTAGCAAAGGCCTTAGGCACTACGCTACCAGAGCTCCCCCCACACACGAGGGAAAAGACCTGGTAATCTGCTCCCATAAAGATTATTGTCTAGAAAACCCTGTAAGGCAATTCTACTCTGTTACATGGGGTCACTGCATGAGAATCAACTCAAAAACTATAATTTAACATCATAGCAGGATCCTAGATGGTTAGAGAGGCAAATATTTTACCTGTGACATTACTTTTTCTTAAATTTTCTTAAATTTTTTGGTGGGCTCCAAGGGCCTAGCTTATTTTCCA
>NW_006921769.1:2939116-2939851 GCF_000298275.1 Orycteropus afer afer
TATATGTCCATGTCAGAAGGTGAGGTGGGGGGAATTGCACTAGTTCCGTGGCTCCCATGTGCAAATTCTCTTTGACCACACACCAACTACCACAACTTAACTTCTTTCAGATTCTAAGTCCAGAATGATTTGTAGAACTGCAGATGAGTCATCTACAAATTCCTTCCCTACCACTTAGCAATGCTAGACTCATAAGTTCAATTACATAAAATTTTAAAATATTAGGAAATATTATCAATTTATGGGACTATGGGAAAGAAATATGCTATATGATCCCAGATCTTTATAGGAGTATAAAGAGAGACTAGAAGCAAGTACACACAGAGGAAAAGAATAAAAGGTGGTTGGGAATCTACAAATAACTCAATTTAAAAAATGTGCAAAGGACATGAACAGACACTTCACCAAAGAGGACATTCAAGCAGACAACAAAGACATGAAAAGATGCTCAGGATCATTAGCCATTACAGAGATACAAATCAAAACTACAATGAGAAACCATCTCACCCTGACTAAAATAGCATGGGGAGACTGGAACAGTTATCCACTGCTGGTGGGACTATAAAATGGTACAGCCTACAGCCACTGTGGAAAACAGCATGGTGCTTCTTTAAAAAACCAGAAACAGAACTGGCTTATGATCCAGAAATCTCACTCCTGAGTATATATACCCTGTTGTTGTTGTTATGTGCCGTCCAGTCGGACCCGACCCATAGTGACCCCTCCTTGGGTTTC
>NW_006921769.1:2939951-2940872 GCF_000298275.1 Orycteropus afer afer
CCATGAGGATATGCTTACCTACACCAGAAAAATCATTGAACTTACAGTCTCATTTTTTAGAATATACGCTATGCAGTGATCTAACTCTTGGTATTGCTATAGATATTTAAAATGGCAAAAGAGCTAGTGACCAAAACTTTGAAAGTGATTTTTTTTTTTTTTTTTTTTAAATAAGGCTTAGGTATTTATGCCCGTCAACTGCAGCGTTCCAAAGCTTACAGAGAAGAGGATTTAAAGTGGGAGATCAGTGTAGGCTCCAGCCTGGTGAACCTGTCACAGTGTGAGGAGCTGATTGACTCTGACAAGCTTTTGTCTTATGAACTAATAAAATGCAGCGTCTGCAATCCATGCATTTGTCCTGTGCAGTTAACCTTAGTGGATTTCTGGTTGGCTTATTTGGGAAGAGTCTCCTGAACCACTACTGTTATTTTTTAACTACAGAATTTAAGGTTCAATTCATACAGAAAGAGTGCTAAACTATTTGAGTCATATTGGTGTATGTGACCGAGAAAGTTACATAATCAAAATAATTTGAAGCTCTCTTCTTTTTCTTCCAGGGTCTCCATTTTCTCTCCAAACTTCAGCTTGAATGAAAAAGCTCATTTATGACACCCTCCTTCCACTGGTTTCAAAGGGAATATCTAAGCACAGGAAAGAGTATGAATGGAAACAAATGCAGCCCATTCCATCTTGATAGCCTAAAGTACCAGTAATGAATTTAAAAGGGTCTCTCCATTTCTTGTTTCATATTAGTAACCACAGAATTATAGTCTCCTTTAAAATCTGACCTTATCTCTTCATTTACAAGAATAAGCTTTTCTATATTATGATACATTACATTTAAAGACCTCTTGAAAGTGTTAAAAGCAAAGATGTCATTTTTGAGGAAAGTGCACCTGACCCAACCCATGATGTTTTCAA
>NW_006921769.1:2941527-2942676 GCF_000298275.1 Orycteropus afer afer
CTACCAGAGCTCAGTTTTACTCTAATAGTCTAAAACTGAACCTGAACTTATCTCCAGGGTATGCCTGAATAGTGAAACTTGTGAGAGGCTGAACTCATGAGGACTGCCTTGTTTTTCTGGGTCTCACAAGTTTTCTGACTTTGAGAGGATACAATGTACCACTTTTCTATCCCTCTATGTTAATGGAAACACTTGCGTTTTTCTCCTCTGACAGGTTTCCACCTTACATAGGTTCCAGCTTTCACAGGTTTTACCACATAAGATGGATGTATCTAGAGGACAGAATGCTGAGTATAATAAGTAAATCACATAAAAACAAGTATTGTATGCCATTTTTCTAAGAAGACAAGAACAGATATCTACAAATAGACACCAATGTCCATTGTGAAGGCTACTGGTAAAGTGCAAAGTGCTATACAAATGCAAATGCCTATTAAACTGTTTCAATGGTAAAAAAAAAAAAAAAATTATCAAAGCTTTTGATTAAAAAAAATGGTTGAATGTATCATTTAGCATTACGTTTAACTTCATTTTTGAAAATCTAATATTAGCATATATTAATCACCTACCAATCCCATTTATCTGTTCTGTCCTCAACTCTTAGAAGGAGTTGCTGCTCTCCTACCCAAATTTAACCACTACCACCCCTCATGTTGCTTGTTGTGTTAAATGTCATCAAGTCAGTTCTGCTCACAGTGACCCTACTCACAAGAGAACGAGACACTGCCTGGTCCTGCGCCACCCCTGCTATGCTTCACCCCAGCGTCTCAGCCACCACGTCACCAGCTCATCAAGGGTCTTTCTCCTTTTCACTGACCTTCTCTTCCTCACCAAGGATGACATTCTTCTCCAGAGTCTAGTCCTTTTGACAACATGACCAAAGTATGAGAGGCAGAGGAGTCTGACCATTCTCATTTTTAAAACCATTCTAGCTATATTTCTCCTCCAAGACAAATTTGTTTCTTCTTCTTCTAATTGCCAACATCACAATTCAAATTCATTGTAATTCATCATTGTCCAGCTCTCACATGCAGATGTGGCTACTGAAAAACACCATGTCTTGGGTCAGATTCACTTTAGTCTTCAAAGTGGTATCTGGTTTTTAGCACTTTAAAGATGTCTTTGGCAGCAGATTTGCCCAATGCAATA
>NW_006921769.1:2942776-2943982 GCF_000298275.1 Orycteropus afer afer
TGTTTGCCTCTTGGAATTATACAGGTAGGAAACAGGCCAAAGAATCTACATCTGTTGTCTTCCAAAAAAAGAAATGGACCACCCCCTGGAGATGAGCAGAACTATAGGATGGAGCACAGAGAGCAGGGCCATCTCGGTTTCAAAGAGTGGGGCCACATTCTGCTGGATTTCAAATGGTAGACCTACAGCCTCCTAGGTTTCAAAGAGTTAGATCTTCGCCAACTCAGTTCGAGAGTACAGGGCTGCTGTTAATATATGCCAGTAAGATGGGGTAGCCACTCAAAGCTGAGAAAGCAGGACTATCATGCCCATGGGCCTGCAAAGGCCTAGGGGGTGGAATCACCATTCAGATGGACCAAGAGAATGGGGCCACCCAAAGCTAAGGGAACAAGGAGCAGAGTTGCCATCTTGGAACTTGAAGGTGGAACGGAAGCCCAGCGCCAAAGACCCTCCACTCAGAATCCAGAGGGTGTGGCCAATACTCGGAGTCTGGAGGCCAAGGTCATTGCCCAGGTGGTCTCAGAAAACACAGGATTGTTTTCAAGGCTTGAGAGCTAATGTAAATTGTCTGCTGGGTTTTGGACTTGCTTGTTGCCTGTTATTCATTCCAGTCCTTCAGTTTCTTCCTTTTATAACAGAAGTGCCTACTTTGTGCCTGTCCTGATGTTGTATTTTAGAAGCAGATAACACGTATTCTAGATTTCACAGGTGAAGAATTTTGCCCCAAGATGAAATATGCCTAATGTCTCACCCATATTTGATTTAGAGGCTTCAGAAAATGAGATTTTGGCCTTAGACTTAAGACTTTTCTGATGATGAGATGGACTGAATGTGTTTTACATGTAGAAAGGACATGAAGGGGGGGAACACAAAGGGTAGAGTGTTATGGAGTGAATTATGTTCCCTCTGAATATGTGTTGTAAATGCTAATCTCTATGAGTGTACTTATAATCCCACTTGGGAATGGGTTGTTTTTTGTTATGCTAATGAGACAGGATTAGTGTACAGTGTATCTTTTGAGACATAAAAGAGATTAAACAATTGATCAGAAAAGAGATGGGGTCAAACACGACACATGGAGAGCTCCAAGGAACCACTGCAGTACAGTGAATTACTCAATATGGCCCTTCTAGCCATGCTCTTTGTGGCACCCACAAGGTGACTAGCTTGTACTATGGAAATGTGAGGTGCTTGTGCAAACCAAGA
>NW_006921769.1:2947912-2948890 GCF_000298275.1 Orycteropus afer afer
GCCCTTCTCTCTGGCTTCCTGGCTTTTAATCCCCTTTCTCCTGCTCTTCCCGCCTGCTACTTTGGGTGTCCCTGAGTTGTCTCTCCTCATCTGTATCCCTGGGGCTGACTGCTCTTTTGTCCGGGTTCCTGGATTTGATCCCCTTTCTTCTGCTTTCCCATCCTGCTGATTTGGCCTTAGACTTAAGACTTTTGCAGAGTAGGACCATGCAAATAAGATGTACGCAACTCTAACATAGAGATGGGTTAGTTTTACAATTCTGCTAGGCTTAACAGGATCCATTCCAGACGCAGAAAAGGGAAGAAGCAGCAGGAATGGAGCACATCCTTAGACCCAAGATCCATGAGCTGGACATTCTTGACCCAGGGGAGAGAGAGAGCTGAAACACTCTGCTGAGACAGCAGAGAGCGGGCAGCAGAACCAAGAGACCAGCATGAGATAGAGTGGGGGGCTTCATAGCCCACAGAGCAAGAAAGCTGAGTGCCTTCAGAAAGGCAGCTTGCTGGTGTAGTGGGGAGCTTCTCTGGGCACCTATCGTCAAAGCTTAAGAGCTTTGTAGCACTTGCTCAAGCAGGGTGGAGGCCAAGACCAGAGAGAAGCATGCCTGTAGCACAGCTAAGAAGAAGCTATCCTGATTGAAGAACCGTATCCTGAGTTGTTTCTGATCCTGAATATTAACCTGTTACTTCTCCATAACTTGTTAAACCTCATTATCATGAGTATCCTCTGTGAGTTCAGTGTGGCCATTGGAATGAATTATCAAATGCAGGAGTGAAGTAGAGAGTGCTGCTGGGAGGGTCGGTTGGTGTCAGTATTGGTTTAAAAAAGAAAAAGGTTGGAGGGTGGTGGCATGTCTGACTTCTGCCTCTTAAGAATCAGCTTTGGGTTGTTGATGTTATTCTGGATCCTCCTTCCCCCTTGTGAAGTTAGAGAATATCAGAGGACACCAACCCCATACCCTTTCTGCAATCAAGAAGC
>NW_006921769.1:2948990-2950059 GCF_000298275.1 Orycteropus afer afer
GTACAGATTGAATAAGTCTGGTTAAAGACACAAGTCTGACACCCACCTTTCCTAATTTTAAACCATGCAATATCTCCTTGTTCTGTTCCAACAACTGGCTCTTGGTCTATGCTCAGGTCCCTCATGAGCATAATTGTTTTGGAACTCCCATTCTTCTCAGTGTTACCCATAATTTGTTATAATCCACACAGCCGAATGTCTTTGCATAGTCAATAAGACACAGGTAACCATCTTTCTGGTATTCTTTGCTTTCAGGCAAAATCCATCTGACCGCAATGGTATCCTCATTCCATGTTCTCTTCTGAAACCGGCCTGAATTTCTGGCAGTTCTCTGTCAGTATACAGCTACAACCGCTTCTGGAATTATCTTCAGCAAAATTTTACTTATGTGTTATATTAGTGATACTGTTCGATAACTTCTGCATTCTGTCGGATCACCTTTCTTTGAAATGGGCACAAATATGGATCTCTTCCAGTCAGTTCACCAGGTAGCTGTTTTCCAAATTTCTTGGCATAAATGAGTAAGTGCCTCCAGCTCTGCATCCATTTGTTAAAACATCTCAATGAGTATTCCATTAGTTTCTGGAGCCTTGTTTTTCACCAACTCCTTCAGTGCAGTCTGGACTTCTTCCATCAATGCCATCGGTTCTCGACCATACACTAAACCTCTTGAAATGGCTGAATGTCAACCAGTTCTTTTTGGTACTATGACTCATACCCCCCATAGTTTCCCTTTATCCTTTCTATTTCTCCTTCCCTTTAAAATAGCCACAACTATTCCAAAAGGTCCTGCTTAATTCAGTATTGTGGAGTCAATTACCTCATGTGTTACAAATTAGAACCAAGCTCCATGAGCTGTAATCTTTATGGAACCAGATCACCAGGCCGCTGGTATCTGAATACAAACTGTTTGTACCACCCACACACCTGAGACTCTACTAGAACTATATAAACACCAAATAATTCAATACAAGGCTCTTATCAAAAACATGTTGTATAAGCAGCCACCCAATATGTAACACCTGCTATTTGCTAGGAGGAGAAGAAGTAGGAGACCAAAGATTTAGCA
>NW_006921769.1:2950336-2950919 GCF_000298275.1 Orycteropus afer afer
AATTATGAAATAGCAAAGTAAGTATATAAAATAAACCAACTAGCTTCATTATTCTCATAGTCAAACCTGAGAAAACTATTACACTAAAAATAACATGACAAAATTCCATATGTGCTTTGAGAAATGCAACTAAAGTTATCTAAAAGTAAACTCTGGCCACCAAAATACATTTTTTTCAAATGAGTTAGTTAAAATATAAATGAACTAAATTTCCAAACATTGTGTTTCCCCACATTCTGTATGTCAGCATTTCCAAATTTTCTGTTCACAATGGCAAACTTTCTTCAAAAGCAAAAACAAACAAGCACCACCAAATTCACGGGTGCCACAGAAATGTCCTAAACATCTCCTCATGAAATACATATGCAGCTTCTAAGCACATTCAAGCCAGCTGTCTGCTGTTTTGTCGTTAGAAAATGATGGAAAGCTGATGGAAATTCAGCCTCCAAAAGCTTATTGAACAAGACTGGCCCCACCCAAGCTGTATGCTGCTGGCCACTAGAAAAGCCCAGGTCAGTTTCAGTTCACTTCATTCTTCAGCTAGAAAATTCACACACAGGACCAAGGAAAAATAAACCTCATT
>NW_006921769.1:2951019-2952456 GCF_000298275.1 Orycteropus afer afer
GGAGTTAACTGAATGAAGAGATGCCTCTGGCTTCAGTGGGCTGGGAGCAAGAGGCAGAGCTGAAGCCCAAGGTCAAGGGGCTTTTACACAGCCCCTAGAGCCTGGCACTTTGAACTCAGACTTAAAGCCTCCCAACTATGAGAAAATAAATTCCTGTTTGTTGAGGCCATCCCATTTGTGGTATATTCCTGTTGGAGTGGCACTAGGTAACCAGAACAGCCACTAAATTCCACATGTAGAAAATTGTTAAATGGGTTTACATTTGGTTATGTACGTTTTCACCAAAAACAAAAACAAAAAAACTATGAATGCTTTGAACAGATCATAAGAACAAACTGTATTCCATAGAGTTGAACACTGTTTCCACCTGGGCAAGCAGAGAAGTATAAGGGGTAATATGCAGTGCACGGCTAGGCATTACACCACCTTGTGGAGTTAAGTCTCATTCTGAGCTCCTACCCCTCATTTCACTTCCATCTAGGTCTTCCTTCTGTCTGATGTATGCAGATTGTAATGGCATGGATACCTACTTGAGAACACAGTGTACTTCCAACCCTTCAGAGCTTCATTAATTCTATCATTTAAAACTGTAATTGTGCACCTATTTCCTTAATCCTTATCTCTAAAGCTTATTGTCAAATCTGAAATGTGGAAGAAAACCCAAGCCATAAATGCTAATATGTGTTTAACCCACAGCTCCCACCCACCCAAAACATTACACAAAAATTATCCATTATCAGTCCACCAGCATACTCACCATTACCTTTGCCTATGAGACCTATATTAATTCTGTACTTTGAATTTTGTTAAGATCCATTCACACAATGAGGAACTGCTCTTTGCTTGATGATAGCTGCTGGGGATATAGACTTGTGTAAAACTTGGCTCCTGCACTATGAAAGCAGGTCATTCAAATACATAACTATACTACAAAAAGAGTAAGAGCTATAACGTAAGCATAAATAAGCTACATACACAATTTAACAATAACCGACTTGGCAGGGAAAAAATGCTTCCCAAGGTAACATCTGAGCTGACCTTGAAGGATAAATAGGAACTCACTGGACAAATTATAAGTGGGTGTAAGTGCACTCCTCGTTACGGAAACAGTTAGTGAAGGACACAAAATCATGAAAGATAAATGTGTTATAGGGAATGGTGAGGACGTCATCTGCTTGAAACACAAGGTGGGTAGTGGAAATGATGGGTCAAGAAAAACAGATAGCAGTTAAATAATGAGTGATTAGTGTCCTGAATTCAGATATTTTTAGTGCATCATGCACAATGGAAAACATTATTATTTTTTTTTATTTCTGGAAGAATACTCTGGCAGTATGTAAGAACAAATGACAATGAAAGGAAACTAGTTGAGAAACTGCTCAAGCAACCCACAGAAGAGCATATGAAGACAGAGGCAACAAGGAGGAAATGGAAGAG
>NW_006921769.1:2952556-2953596 GCF_000298275.1 Orycteropus afer afer
TCAAAAATGAATAGAATCCACAAAGATCGATATCCTAGGCATTAGTGAGCTGAAATAGGCAGGTATTGGCCATTTTGAATGTGACAATCATATGGTCTTCTAGGCCAGGAATGACACATTGAAGAGTAATGGCATCACATTCATCGTCAAAAAGAATATTTCAAGATCTATCCTGAAGTACAGTGTTGTCAGCGATAGGATAATATCCATATGACTACAAGAAAGACCAGTTAATATGACCATTATTCAAATTTACACACCAACCGCTAAAGCCAAAGATGAAGAAATTAAAAATTTTTACCAACTTCTGTGGTCCAAAACTGACCAAATCTGTAATCAAGACATATCGATAATAACTGGTGATTGGAATGACAAAAATGGAAACAAAGAAGCAGCATCATTAGTTGGAAAATACAGACTTGGTGATAGAAATGATGTCAGAGGCTGCAGGATAAAATTTTCAAGACTTGATTGTGGCAGATACGTTTTTTTCTACAACATAAACAGCAACTATACACATGGACTTCACCCAATGGAATATCCAGGAATCAAAACAAATATATCTGTATAAAGAGGCAATGGAGAAGCCCAATACCATCAATCAAAATAAGATCAGGAGCTAACTGTGTAACAGACCACCAATTACTCATATGCAAGTTTAAGATGAAACTGAAGAAAATTATAAACAAGTCCACAAGAACCAAAATATGACCTTGATTATATCCTACCTGAATTTAGAGACCATTTGAAGAATAAAGTTGATGCAGTGAACATCAATTACCAAAGACCAAATGAGTTCTGGGATGATCTCAAGAACATCATCCATGAAGAAAGCAAAAGGTCATTAGAGAGATAGGAAAAGGAAGACAAGACCAAACTGGATGTCAGAAGAGACTCTGAAACTTGCTCTTGAACAGAGTAGCTAACATGACTAGAAAAAAAGCTGAAATAAAAGAGCTGGACAGATTTCAAAGAATGACTCAAGACGACAAAGTATTATAATGAAATGTGCAATGATCTAGAATTAGAAAACCAAAAGG
>NW_006921769.1:2954601-2956233 GCF_000298275.1 Orycteropus afer afer
AAAAAGGAGATAAGATGAAAACACAAAGGAGAAATGAGGAAAATGGATGGTATATTGTTCAGAGGAGATGGAAGGACAAGGATTAAAATCATAACAGAAGCTTGGACACCAGGAGGGACACTCAGAACCCCAGAGACCAATGGGAATAGTAATCAGGAACACAGATGGGCTTGGGAAGAGGGATTTAAGGAAACTAGGAAAACAGGGATAGATCTGAAGCCCTGGTCTCCATCCCGATTAACTTTGGTAAATTTGGAGCATTTGAAGAAGAAAAAATTAGGAGACAAGGGGAAATTTTGGAGAAATCTCCAAGAGCAGATTCAATGATAATTCTCTTAGCATTTGTTTCAACATGATTCAAAACCAGTTTAGTTCAACAATCTTCAACATGAGAAGTCACTGATTTCTTAAAGTATTCAAACTTACTTTGGGATTCCCTGAGTAATCTTTTATCTGTAATATGTTAATTGGATTTGTATTGAATGTTATTGAATTAGAAGAATTTATTTAAATGAGTGCCATTTTCAACAAAGAGGCAGAAAAGGGAGTTAAGAAAATAAGTCACTGAAAGTGAAGTTGTCCCAAGGTTTGGGGAGGGTTGTGTCAAGGGCTTTGCTAAATTTATTCTACCAGATAAAATAACTGTAATTCCTATTCTCCAACTGTGAGATCTGTGTCTCAATAAAATGCCAGTTTAAAAGACATGATAATGAAGACCACCATCACCACCAGAATGCCATAAGAACATGTGAAAGACAAAACTCCTTTTATAGAGTTGAATCCTTTCCAGGATGGGCCTTTAAGACATTCTGGCAGTGCACACAAATACTATCTCTGGAACAAAACCAAAGAGGCACAGCTGCAAGACATCTTCCACTGAAGTTGTAACTGATTCAATAGCAGCTCTTCCTTTGAGCAAGAGAGTCTATAAAAGACAGAAGCAGAGCTATTTTCTGCTACAAAATGCTTAGTGGAACCACTTTCTCCTTACCCAAATTGTAGCTTTATTAAAAAGCTAAAATGGACAGCACAACCAGTTTACCTTTATAATAAATTTGTAAAATAAAATATAAATTGAACTTCAAAAAAGTACCTATACACAGTTTTCTTTCAGAGAAATGTCCAGCTGAACCAAAACTATCCTAAATACTTAAGGATACATATTTTTTAAATAACAATCTATTACACACAGTAAATTTGGATTTGTATTAGAATTTTTTTTCAAACCTCTAATAGGTTAACAGTGATCAAAAAATTTACAAGATTAACATCCATAGTCAAAATGCTGAATTAATTTGAACTCTAATCTTATAAACTTATATATGGATTATTTATGACAGCTAGGAAGAAAAAAAAAATCAAAGACATTTTGAAGTCAATTAAAAGAAAAAATAAAAATAAGAAAAACAATCCAGGTAACCAAATCAATGCTTTATTTTGTGATGCTTTCACTGTAGTTCTGACTATGTTTCTATAGCAACACCAACAAATACTCATACAAATACTTCTACAGCCAAAAGGAAACCAATAACCACTATTCTAGGTTATTTCTATCATGGCTCTCAACATAAAATCAGCTTTCCTAAGTTTCATTCCATATGCTTCAAAATATAAGGCTTAAAAATATAACAT
>NW_006921769.1:2956333-2956935 GCF_000298275.1 Orycteropus afer afer
CCTATCCTAAATTGAGATAAGTTAATGTTACACACAAGTGTAACATTTGTCTTACAAATACATATAGAAACAAAATAAATGTAAAAATCACTAAACAAAATATGTTAATTGTGAGATTCAGGTCAGAGAAATCTGAGGAATAAATTATCTCCCTTAACTCTTAACACAGGTTTCCCCGACCTCCCATTACATTTCCACAATTTGCATTTTACTTTTCCCTTATTTACATTAACAATTCAGGTCTCAGGTGGTCAGATTATGTATGTTATTGCTGTGTGCCATCGATTCTGACTCAAAGTGACTAAAGGACAGATCAGAACCGCCATTCAGGGTTTCCTAGGCTGTAATTTTTATGGAAACAGATTCCTACATTTCTCACAGGCAGAGCCGCTGGTAGGTTTGAAGTGCAGACCTTTTGGTTGGCAACTCAGCGCTAACCATTGTGCTACCAGGGCTCCGGCTCCTCAGACTGTGCACACAGGTATGCATTTTTACAACCTCATCTTGGTACCATACCACTCTCCTATCAAGCAGTTCCTAAGTCAGTAAGTTACTATCTGCTCATGTTCACCCAAAACAAAAAGTTTAAAAAAAAAAAAAAA
>NW_006921769.1:2957035-2958404 GCF_000298275.1 Orycteropus afer afer
AAACCAATAACCACTATTCTAGGTTATTTCTATCATGGCTCTCAACATAAAATCAGCTTTCCTAAGTTTCATTCCATATGCTTCAAAATATAAGGCTTAAAAATATAACATCTGCAGTTAACCACAAACATCAAAAATACTCAAATTCTTTATAAGCCAAATCAATGCCAGAGAAGGTATAATTCTGTTACTTCTTTCACAAAAATTCATTCTGAACAACAGAAAAATGAAATAGTGGGAAATAATCAAAACAATGATTCACTTGGAAAAATTATCTCAATTCTAGAGAAATAAAATATTGAAAACTTTTGCCAAAAAGTAAAGGATTCAGTATTCTAAAGCCAAGAGGTAAGTGAATCTCTGCATAAGTTTCAGATGTGCTTTCAAAACTACTTTCACTGGTGCCATTGTTCTGAGGAGATAGCTTTTGAATAGTAACAGGTCTCCCTATTTTGTGAGCAAGCTCTCTGATGAACGCTTTACAAATATTCTCATTTATGCCTCAAAAAAATCTTTGCATGGGAAGTATTATCAAGTTCATTTTACATGTGAGAAAAAATGAAGCTCAGAGAAATTAAGTAACTTCCCGTAGTAAGTGTGGAATGCAAAATAATAAAGTATTTAATCATCAATCCTGGAGTTGGACAAACTTGAATCTGAATGGCTTAACCTATAGCAGCTAAATATGAGATAAACACCTGATTTGAATCTAATTTTATTTCACATGAAATCTATTCTTAGCATTACATTATGATGACACATCTCACGGAACTCCATCAAGTGGCCTTTATATATAAACAGACTCACATACCCATGGCTAGATATACCACACTGCTAAAGAGGCAAGGAGGCAACATATTCTGACCTCCTCTAACTATACATGAGGAAGACAGAATCACCATCAGCAGCCCAAGGGCTATTCTTACAAGGCTAGACACACCACCACCCTCCAGCCCTCTTACTAACCTTGTCACGAACCGTTCCTCCTGTGGCACCCACCACCTCTCTGATGGATTCAATAATTCGCTGCAGTGGCCACAGAGAACTCACAGATTATAGGGTTTGTTAAGGAAGCAACAGGCTATAATTCAATTTCAGGAAAGCGCTCAGTCTCTCTTCATCAGCCATCTCTCACTCAGCAGCACATGTCTCTCAACCAGCAGTCAGAGAAACTCCTTCTGCCTCTAGGAGGGCTCCTTTTGGGCCTAGCAGAGTGGCCAAACTAACCAATCTCAACCTCAGAATTCTATACACCTGACAGAGAGAAAGAACTTCCCAGAAGACTGCTTCATGCTGGCCAACAGAAATACATCAGTTGGATAACTTTAACAATCCGTTACTCAGTCGTTATGACTAAGTGGGAGTTACT
>NW_006921769.1:2958930-2959458 GCF_000298275.1 Orycteropus afer afer
TGTTTAACCTTGTTTTCTACATGAGCAAACTGAATTCAGAGAGGCAAGATAACCTAACACAAAGTAACCCAGAAGGGTAGCAGAAAAGAAGTATGCAAACCAGGTCCATTTGTAAATTGTTCACTTCCAGTAAAATTTGAAACACAATCAAGTACACAAAATATAAAGCTTGAAACAGCCACAGACACTTTAATATAAAAAATTGTTAAGGTAAATGTGTATCTATTATATCTGTTTGAGGAGAATCACAAACTGTCATGTTGTGGCATTGTTTCCAGTTACTCCATTAAAAACAGAAATAAGAAGGTTAAACTCAGAATACTATTTTTAAAATATTCCTGGGAGAGGTTGTAGTTACAGTGTGGAAACATTTTCCTGTATTTCTATCTGTGAGTTTAAACATTAGGGAAGACTCAGCATCATGATCCACCCACACACACACACACTTTAAAATTGCTCTCCATCCTGCTTTATGGGGACAAGGAATGGAATTGATTAAGACATAGAGATGTGTCCACTAATCTAATG
>NW_006921769.1:2980570-2983279 GCF_000298275.1 Orycteropus afer afer
GTATATTCAAGAGAAATGAAAACCATATTAAAAAAAAAACTTGTACACAAATGTTCACAGCAGTACTATTTGTAATAGCCCAAAGGTGGAAGCCACCTGTATGTCCCTCAATTGACATACTCAACAAAAGTGGTATTTCCATATAATGGAACAGTATTCACTACAAGAAAGAATGCAGTATTGATTCATACTACAACATGAATACACCTTGAAAACATTATGCTACATGAAAGATGCCAGACATAAAAGGTCATATATTATGTGGTTGCATATATATGAAATGTCCAGGGTAGACAAATCCATAGACAGGAAATAGATTAATAGCTGCCAGGGGCTGGGAGAAGCAAGGAATGGGGAGTAACTACTTAATAGGTATGAAGTTTCTCTTTGGAGTGACTAAAATATTCTGAGATTAGGTAGAGGGGATGGTTGTATATTTTTAATGTAATAAAAAAAAATACATTAAATTGTGCATTTTAAAATGGCTAAAATCAAGAATTTTATGTTATGTGAATTGTACCTCAATTTAAAAATAAAGCACCTGGTACCCTTTAACTCTCATCCTTCAATATGTTAGTTAAGAGATAGAGAAAAATCAAAGATAAAGAAAAACACAACTAAATGAATGGAAAAGTTAACAAATGAGGAGGCATACTGTTAATGAGTATGATTTAGATTAGGTAAAAATGAAACAAAGAACTGTAATACGGCAACAGTGGAGATAAAATGAAATAATTTAAAAAGGAAAGAAAGAAACCTCAATCCAAAGAAAGACAGGTAAAGATGCAAAAAGAAAGAAACAGATGGGATAAGCAGAAAAGAAACGTAAGATGGAATCCAACCATACCAATAATTAGATTAAATGTAAATGATATAAACATGCCAATTATAAAGCAGAGATTGTCAGATTACATTAAAAAAAAAAAAACACAACCTAATTCTATGCTGTATACAAGAAACCAACATTAAACATAAATACTGGGAAATATGAGAAAAAGGAGCTCTGGTAGCATAGTGCCTAAGGCACTTGACTGCTAACCAGAAGGCTGGCGGTTCAAACCCACCAGCGTCTCCTTGGAAGGAAGGTTGGGCAATCTACTTCAGTAGTGATACTGCCTCGGAAACCCAAGGAGGGGTTGCTACGAGTCAGGTCCGACTCGACAGCACACAATGAAAACAACAATATGAGAAAAAGTACGAAGTAAACTGTAATGTACAGAACCAATTGTGATGGTAGCCATCAAAGAGTTGTCCTAGACAGCAGAAATGAAATGAGGTGTTTTCTTCAGTAGAGGATCCAATAAAGAAGGCTGCAAAAGTCCAAGGAACTCTAATATTACAAGTAAGTATGGTATTACATGATGCTTAGGTCATATAATTAAACATCTTCAAGGTACTTACAAACAAATTGATTATACAAGTAAATTTTAGGTACTGAACAATATAGTCTCAATTCAAGTCCATGAACTGGAACCATCAGTGACCTAAAATATGTCAGTTTCATGTGTGGTACACCTTTCCTACTGTTTCCACTCCCCTCATCTACCAGGCTAATAATGTGCCCCTCTATGGCTTTGTCTTTTTCCAGTGACACACAAAACATGATGGAAATCGCACAGAGGAAAGGGGGGGAATAACGCATAAGATATCTAGTGGTACACAAAAAATGCATTTACAGCAACTTTTATAGTTCATAAAGCCTTCACCCTTGCCCAGTTTCATTCCTAGTTAATATATTCAAGCTAAGAGACTTACGACATGTTTAAATAATGTTTATAAAGCAGAAAGCTTTTATTATTGGGTATTCATATTTTATTTTGCTTGCCCTCATAAACTTACCTGATTTTTGTTCCTTGTCTTCAAAAATGCCTACATACTTTAAAACAGCAAAATAGTACTTCCACCAGTTTTTAAGGTTTTTAAGGTTTCAAATTGTGGCCAAAAATTCTCAATGAACATTTTGAGGTTCTGCTAATTAGTAGGTAAGGTGGAACAATACAAAGATTGACATATGCCTAACATGTTACCCTTGCTTTATTTCTCCTTAGAAAGAGATATTTAGTCTTTGCAAAAGAAAAGCATAAAGAGTATTATTTAAAACTTTTATTTTGAGAAGACTAAAAAGTTCACATTCATGGTTACAATTTGTTTCTCTTGGATCTAAACATACACCCACCCATTGGCTTCAAAAAAGTGCTTGAACAGAAATCCTAGGAGAGCGATACTTCCTGGAAGTTTCTATCTTGAGGATGGGGGCCAATAGCCAATAGCAAAGAATACAAATTACCTTTTAAGTAAGATTAAATTGTGAAAAATCTATTCTTAAACTAAAGATACATTCATATATCCAACAAATATTTCCTGAGCAATTAAGAAGGTGATTTACCATAGATTTTCCCTTTCATATGCTTGATATACAGTCAGATTTCATATATTATTAAGCAAAATGATTCAGTAAGAAAAGTTCATCTATCCACAATTTTAGAAAGCAATTTTGCAGACCTTTACCATTAAACTGCTGCTGCCTCTCCAAGTGACCAATCAAGTTCCCAGGGGCAAAGATTACATCTTGTATCCATAATGCCCACAGTCTAATACTGTGGGGGAATACTGGCATATAGTACATGGTCAAAGAAATACTTGAAGAATGAATAATTAGATCTAATTCATAAAGTAGTGTACAGCTACAAACCAAATCCCGGGGGGGGC
>NW_006921769.1:2983809-2985569 GCF_000298275.1 Orycteropus afer afer
GTGGGACCTAGCAAAAGACGACCAACTCCTCAGAGTAACCTCCTGGGTTGAGCACTGCTTGGTTCCAATCCAGCTCTGTATCTTCTGCTCTCTTTTCCCACGCCTCCTACACCCTGAACTCTAGCCACACCAGTCCCCGCAGCATGAAATGAATCCTCATGCTTCCATGTTTTCCTTAATGCTGGTCTCCTTAGACTCTCCGCTTCTCATGTCTGCACTCGGAGGGGAAAAAAATCCAATCCAAGCTCCGAGGAAAATTAAAAACAGGCAGCATATAACTGAACATAACAACAGCTCTGTTAACAAATTTTTTAAGCTGTGAGACACCCAGAATGAAATTTGGTGTGAGGGAGCTGAATAAAGTTATTTGTGTGCACATATATGATCACAAAGACAAGTCTGGTGGACAGCAAGTCAAACCAGCAGTAGAGTCTCTACTAGTCCAGCATTACCCAACTGGCACAGTCACCAGGATGTCAAGAAGTTGAAAGTCACTTCCAAATGGGCTAAGAGAAATGCTGCCTCCTCCCTGATACAAGATGGTAGATGAAAGAAATCCACAGTGAACACAACCAACAAGAACTATGCCTTTAAAGACAATCACTGCTTTCTTACCTAATCATCTACCCCATGAACCACACAACTGCTGATCTATAAAACAGAATATATGGGCTATTCAAAGGGACAGGACAGAATACTGTCATAGGAGAAACCTGAAAGACAGAGCTAACTACTGGCTTATGGGCTAGAGAGAGCCAGGCCCAGAAAAATGAACAACTGCAGACTCTTTTCTGTAAGACAAGACACTGACCACTTGTAGATGCAGCAGCTCAACAAGACTTTGTGCGGTCTGCCCTTAGTGAGGGGATGGCGGTGTCTGCAGCTGTACCTATAAAAGCTGCACTACTACAGACACCACTCGTCTGTCAGTTTGTCAGACTGTGGTGGCTTGAATGTTGCTGTGAGGCTGGAAGTTATACCATCAGTATTTCAAATACTAACGGGGTCAACCATGGTGGACCCGTTTCAGCAGAGCTTCCAGATTAAGACAGACTAGGAAGAAGGATGGTGCCATCCACGTCTTAAAATACTGTCCACTGAAAACATTATAAATAGCAGTAAAATATTGCCTGATATAACCAGAAGATGAGTCCCTCAGGTCAGAAGGCACTCAAAATACTACTGGAGAAGAGTGGCCTCCTCAACGTAGAGTTGACCTTAATGATGTAGATGGAGTAAAGCTTTCAGGATCTACATTTGCTGATGTGGCATGACTCAAAATGAGAAGAAACAGCTGAAAACATCTATGAATAATCAGAACATGGAATGTATGAATTAAGAACCTAGGAAAATTGGAAGCTGTCAAAAATGAAAGAGAACTCATGAAGATCGATATCCTTGGCATCAGCAAGCTAAAATAGATTGGTATTGCCCATTTTGAACTGGACAATCATATGGTCTACTATGTCAGGAATGAGAAATTGAAGAGAAATGGCATCACATTTATCATCAAAAAGAACATTTCAAGATCTATCCTGAAGTACAATCCTGTGAGTGATAAGATAATAATATCCACATATTTACAAGGAAGACCAGTTAATAGCTTTATTATTATAATGCTATTATTTCTTTTGTGTGTGTGTATGTGATTTGGATGAAGATTTACAGAGCAAATTCATTTTCCATACAGCAGTTCACATACACTTTGTCTCATGACATTGACCACAGTTTACCACAATGCAACAGCTCCCCTCCCACTT
>NW_006921769.1:2986159-2990019 GCF_000298275.1 Orycteropus afer afer
ACTCGGTCCCTCTGGGTAGCTGGCTGTGACCAAGCAGTGACCACAACCTTGCCCCTTGTCAGCTCTACTATACACCTGGGAATTCTGATCATTCACTTAAACTTACAGGAACATTGTCTGCCAACCTTATATATGTTCAATAATGCTATTATTATTCACCAACCACTACAGCCAAAGATGCAGAAGCTGAAGATTTTTATCAACTTCTGCAGTCTGAAATTGACCAAACATATACTCAAGATGCATTAATAATTACTGGTGATTATAACGTGAAAGTTGGAAACAAAGAAGTAGTACAGGTAGTTGAAAAATACACCTTTGGTGATAGAAATAATGCTGGGGACCACATGATAGAATTTTGCAAGACCAATGACTTATTTGTTGCAAATATCTTTTTTTAACAACATAAACTGCAACTGTACCTATGAACCTCACCAACAGGAGTATGCAAGAATCAAACTGACTACATCTGCAGAAAGAGGCGATGGAGAAGCTCAATAACATCAGTCAACATGAGGCCAGGGGCTCATTGCAGAACAGGGCATAAACTGCTCATATACAACCTTAAGTAGACACTTAAGAAAATTACAAGTCTACATAAGCCAAAATACAACCCTGAGTATATCTCACCTGAATTTAGAGTCCATCCGAAGAACAGATTTGACACACTGAAAAGCCAAAGACCAGACAAATCAAGGGAAGACATCATCCATGATAAAAGCAAACGGTCATTAAAAAGACAGGAAAGGAAGAAAAGAACATAATGGATGTCAGAAGAGACTCTGAAACTTGCTCTTGAATGGAGAGTTGTTGTTGTTGTTAGGTGCCGTCAAGTTGTCTCCAACTCATAGCCACCCTATGCACAGCAGAATGGAATACTGCCCAGTCCTCTGCCAGCCTCACAATCCTTGCTATAGCTGAGCCCACCACTACAGCCACAGTGCCAATCCACCTTGTGGAGGCCCTTCCCCTTCTTTCTTGACCCTCCAACTTTGCCAAGCATGACATCCTTCTCTAGGAAATGGTTCCTCTTGACAACATGACCAAAGTAGGTGAGATGAAGTCTGGCCATTTTTGTTTCCAAGAAGCATTCCAGCTGCACTTCCTCCAGAACAGATTTGTGAGTCCTTTTAGCAGTCAATGGTACTCTTACCATTCTCCTCCAACACCACAACTCAAAAGTATCAACTCTTCTTCAGTCTTCCTCACTCATTATCCAGCTCTCACATGCATAAGAGGTGACTGAAAATACCGTGGCTTGGTTAGGCGCACCTTAGTCTTCAAGGAGACATCTTTGCTCTTCATCACTAGAAAGAGTCTTTTGCAGCAGATTTGTCCAATGCAATACATCATCTGATGTCTTGACTGCTGCTTCCATTGGTGTTGATTATAAAACCAAGTAAGATGAAGTCCTTGACAACTTCAATCTTTTCTCCATTTATTGTGAAGCTGTTTGTTGGACTAGTTGTGAGGATTTTTGTCTTCTTTATAGTGAGGTGTAATCCATACTGCAGACTGTAGTCTCCAATCTTCATCAGTAAGGGCTTCAAATCATCCTCAGTTTCAGAAAGCAAAGTTGTGTCATCTGCATATTGCAAGTTGTTAATGAGTCTTCCTCTAATCCTGATGTCATGTTCTTCTTCATATAATCCACCTTCTCAGATTATTTGCTCAGCATACAGATTAAGTATGGTGAAAGGATACAAGCCTGACACACTCCTTTCTCAATTTTAAACCATGCAGTATCACCTTGCTCTGTTCACATGTAGCCTCCTGATCTATGTACAGCTTCCTCATGAGTATAATTAAGTGTTTTAGAATTCCCATTCTTCTCAATGTTATCCATTATTTGTTATGATCCACACAATCGAATGCTTTTGCATAGTCAATAAAACACAGATAAACATCTTTCTGGTATTCTTGGCTTTCAGCCAACATCCATCTGACATCAACATTGATATCCCTATTCCACATCCTTGTTCTGAATCCCACTTGCACTTCTGGAAGCTCTCTGTCAATATACTGCTGCAACGATTTTTTAATTATCTTCAGGAAGATTTTATTTGCATGTGATATTAATGACATTGTTCGAGAATTTCCACATTCTGTGGTTATCACCTTTCTTTGGAATGGGTACAAATATGGATCTCTTCCAGGCAGTTGTCCAGGTAGCTCTCTTCCAAATCTCTTGGCATAAACAAGTTAGTGCCTCCAGCCCAGCATGTTTGTTGAAAACATCTCAACAGGTATTCCATCAATTCCTGGAGCCTTGCTCTTTGCCAATTCTTTCAGTGCAGCCACAACTTCTTCCTGCAATATCATTAGTTCTTGATCATATGCCACCTCCTGAAATGGATGAATATCGACCAATTCTTTCTGGCACAGTGACTCTGTGTATTCCTTCCATCTTCTTTTGATGTTTCCTTCATCATTCAATGTACTGCCCATAGAATCTTTCAATATTGTACCTTGAGGCTTAAATTTTTCCTTCAGTTCTTTCAGCTTGAGAAATGCCAAGCATGTTCTTCTCTTTTGGTTTTCTAACTCCAGGTCTTTGCACACTTCATTATAATAATTGGCTTTGTCTTCTTGAGCTGCTCTTTGAAACCTTCTGAATGGAGAGTAGCTAAAGCAAATGGAGGAAATGATGAAATAAAAAAGATGAACGAAAGATCAAAGGAGGCTCAAGAGGACAAAATAAAGTATTACAATGAAATGTGCAAAGACCTGGAGTTAGAAAATCAAAAGGGAAGAACACTCTCAGCATCTCCCAAGTGGAAAGAAATGAAGAAAAAATTCAAGTCTTGAATTATAAATATTGAAGGTTCCATGGGCAAAATATTGAACAATGCAGTAAGCATCGAAAGAAGATGGAAGGTATTGAAGTAAATTGTAGTCGATGTCATGAGACAAAGTGTGTGTGAACTGCTGTACTGAAAGTGAATTTGCTCTGTAAATTTTCACCCAAATCACAATTAAAAAAAAAAGAAAACTGAAAAGAAAAACAGAAGATGGAAGGAGTATAAAGTGTCACTATACCAAAAAGAACTGGTTGACATTCATCCATTTCAAGAGCCAATGGTATTGAAGGAAGAAGGTCAAACTGTACTGAAGGAAATGTGGAGAAACGAGGCTCCAGGAATTGATGGAATAGCCACTAAGATGTTTCAACAAACAGATAGTACACTGGAGCACGCACTCATTTATGCCAAGAAATTTGGAAGGCAGCTAACAAGCCAACAGACTGGAAGAGACCCTTATCTGTGCCCATTCCAAACAAAGGTAATCCAACAGAATGTGGAAATTATCCAAAAGTATCATTAATACTGTTGTTGTTGTTGTTGTGTGCCATCGAGTCAGCCCTGACTCATAGCGACCCCTCCTTGGGTTTCCGAGGCAGTATCACTACAGAAGTAGGATTGCCCAGCCTTCCTTCTGAGGAGTGACTGGTGGGTTTGAACCGCCAGCCTTCTGGTTAGCAGTCAAGTGCTTTAGCCACTATGCTACCAGAGCTCCTTCATTAATACTACACTCAAGTAAAATTTTGTTGAAGATAAGTCAAAAATGATTACAGCAGTATACTGACGGGGAACTGCAGATATTCAAGCCAGATTCAGAAGAAGACATAGAACAAGATGTATATAGCATTTCAAGCATTAAATGGATTTTGGCTGAAAGCAAAGAACACCAAAAAGATGTTTACTTATGTTTCATTAACTATGTGGATCACAACAAATTACTGATAACATTGCAGAACACTTGATTGTGCTCATGAGGAATCCGTACATAGACTAAGAAGCAGTCATTTGAACAGAACAAGGGGATACTACATGGCTTAAAATCAGGAAAGGTGTGCACCA
>NW_006921769.1:2990374-2995184 GCF_000298275.1 Orycteropus afer afer
TACCTGACCCAAGCCAAGATATATTCAATTGCCTCATATGCATGTGAAACCTGAACAGTGAATAAGGAAGACTGAAGAGGAACTGAATTGTGATGTTAGTGAAGAATACTGAAAGTACCATGGCCTTCCAGAAGAATAAACAAATTTGTCTTTGAAGAAATGCAGCTGGAATGTTCTTGAGAAGCAAGAACAGCCAGACTTTATCTCATACACTTTGGCCATGTTGTCAGAAGGGTCCTTGGAGAAGTATATCACGCTTGGAAACGTGAGGGTCAGCGACAAAGGGGAACAGCCTCAACGAGCTGGATTAACACAGTGGCTGCAGAGATGGTCTCAAACACAGCCATAATCGTGAGGGTCACAGAGCACTGGGCAGTGTTCGTTCTTGTTACACACAGAGTCACTACAGGTTGAAACCAACTCACAAAGCTAACAACAAACTTGGAACCTAACAATAAATGATTGTTGTTGTTATGTGCCGTCGAGTCAGACCCAACCCATAGCGACCCCTCCTTGGGTTTCCGAGGAGGTATCACTACAGAAGTAGATTGCCCAACTTTCCTTCCTAGGAGTGGCTGGTGGGTTTGAACCGCCAGCCTTCTGGTTAGCAGTCAAGTGCCTTAGGCACTATGCTACCGGAGCTCCTACCCACAAATGATTAGGCCATATTTATAACTATATGCACAGAAAGGATACATACACATTTATGTACAAACATGTGCGTGTACCTACATACCAAAATAAAGGGGTAAAATGTAGCACTAATACCATCAATTTAGCTGCCATACCTAATCTACCCCTTTCACGATCCACCTAATCGCTTATTTCTACCACAGCCAATCCCAATCTCATGATTTTGACTATTTCTATTCAGTTTGGGTTTGGTCATACATAGAATTATTTCATATCCTCCCATTATCCCCTATAACTTAAGGTTAACCAAACGAGAATATCTAAATTCAGTAATGCTGAGTAAATCAACAAAACATCTAGTAATAACAAGGCAGGGAAACTTGTTTTAGCTGTCTTATTACCTAAATATCGAAAGTAAATATTCTTCTCATTTGATTCAACAGTACGAAGTGATGGTCCTCTGGCACTTTCCCCCTTCTGTGGAAATAGATCGGTCTCAGTAGTCGTCAAGCCCAGGGCAGGGGGTGGGGGTAGGGGTGGGGGCATCTCTGACTTACACTCCTAGTTATATAGGAGTATCCATATAAAGAGAGAGTTTGTCTCTGCCATGGAGTTTACTGTAACAGGATCTGTCCTGTACCAATTGTATATTTATCTTTTAAAAGAAACAGATGGAAGGCAGAACACAGGGCTTGGTATCATTATAGAAAAAAGCCCAGCTGATGGCTAGACATACACAAACACTGTATCCCCTGTGTACCTCTGCCCCAGATGACAGGAGTCAGGCCACAGCAGAATCACCTTCTGTTAGAAACCAGTAGCCAACTCTCCACGGCTTTATGTATGTGATCAGTTCTTTACTTATTTCAATGGCTGCTAGAAAATTATAAAATAGACTTGTTACGCTTTTATGAACCTGGAAAACAACCAAAATTATTAGCCTGTTCCTTTCTGACACATATCTACAGGCAATAAATATCCATACTTTTTAATAAATTTTGGGCTTTCCAGTAAAGTTCATCTAATGAATAATGCCCTATCAATTAATATTTTCAGAATTAAGTTCTCCTACCTTAAGAATTTATGAAGATTTTTAAGAGAAAATAAGGAGGTTTAAAATGATAATGTGTTGCTTTAACCTATCTTTTATTCACAGATAAAAGACCAACACAGTGCTCAGCCAAAAGGTTAACAGTAGTTATTCTTGAATATGAGCAATGGAAAATTTTGCTTTATTTGTATTTTTCTGAGCTTTCTGTACTGAACATGTGCTGATTTTGTGATTAAGAGAAAAAATTGTAAATGGATTGACAATTTTTAAAAAATAGATGAGGTTTCTCCCTTTATTTCTATAATCCTGCCTAGCAGTTTGAAGGCAGGATGACTCTATCCGGTAGAGTTGTAATATACTCTTAGTGCACCATGTGGTATGGATTTACATAAAACAGAGTGGCATTCACACTGTTCCTCTTTGAGCCTGGTACTATATACAAGAAATCACTGGGCTCTAAGCAGCAAATGCTTTCAGACACTGTTACATCAGAGGCTTTTGCTTTTTTTTTTTTTAAGTTGGACTTTAACCGGATTAAAAATAATGACAGGAATTTCCTGGATTTTATCAGGGAAATTTCCCAACAGATTTTTGCCCGCCCCCCCCCCATTATTTCTTAATATAGGATTAGGGCTACTTAGCAAGTTAGAGGGTATAGTTGCCACTTAAAATGCTATTAAGAACATATGAATTAAGAGACCTTTAAAAAACAATACACATCAACAAAAGGCTCAAAGTCCCTACTCGGAAGAAGTTGTTTTAACAGTTTCCTATGAAGCTAGTCAAAAAGCAGCAAACATCTGGGGTCGCATCTAAGTGCAGGAGAGATCCTCTTTTGGACTACATAGCGCTGTCCAATGTGAATAAATTAGGGACCATGTATATGTACATTAGGTACAAAAAGAGCCTTTCTTTGTTTTATCTTATGACAAGTATTACTGTCATGTTACTGCCTCAACTTCATTAAAATACCAAGCCACAAATTAAATACACACAATTTAAAACAGCACAATGGAAGACAGGGACATATTTTTCAGAACTGTGAAATGGCATCTGCAGAATGTCTCAAAGGAGTGACAAAGGCACTTCTGAGCTCTAACAAAGAGAACAATGTTTCCACTAGGACACTACAGGACTCTTCCATTTCAGAGAAGGAAGAGGCAATAAAAATTAACACAGAACAGAACTAAACGTGTAGAATGACTGTCCGTATGGAAGAATTAATAGGAATTATTGAGAACACAAGTTTCACTCATTAAAGAATATGAAAGTAAAAGAATGCTTTAAAGTTTAAATATTGGATAATTTCAAATAATAAATTTACAAAGAAAAAATTGTAACAAAAAATTCAAAAAACAAAATTATCAACTAAAATTTTTGAGTTATGAACAGCTGTGCTTTCATTTAAAAAAAAAGTTCATGTTCTTTAAAGACAGTTTATAAGCAAGCGATGCAGTGCCATAAAAGCGATTCAGAGCCAAGAACTTTTCACTTAAGGAAAGTATTTTGAGCTCTTTAGGCTAAAATGTCTTAAAGCAAGGTATTTTGACAACACTGTCAAGGTAGAATACCGTAACATAACAATCCATTGCTGTTGAGTCACATCTGACTTAGCGACCCAAAAGGGCAAAGCAGCACTCTCACCATAGGGTGTTCCAAGGCTGTCTTCTTTAAGGAAGCCGACTGTCAACATCTTTCTCCTGTGGAGTGGCTGGTGGGTCCTTCAGTTAGCAGCCACTCAGCTGCTGAACCACCAGAGCTCTTTCATTAAGCAACACACACCTACTTTTATAACAATTGTATTTGAGGGCTCACAAAATGCCTGCATTTTGCTAATCAATCTACAGATAATATTTCATTTCTCATGACAGCACTATGAGAAATGTACTATCAACGCCTCATTTTACAGATAAGGAAAAGTAGGCTTAGATATAGTAAATGACTCAGCAGAGTAACCAAACTAGGTGCTTAATGAATTGGAGGTGGAGAGAGAGTCTGATATACCCACTCTTTATCAGCAAAGTAATATTTTCCAAAAACTGTTAATAGGGTAGCTTAAGAAAAGCCTTGGGAAAAAGCAAAGAGATACAAGGAATCACAATTAATTACAAAATGTTGGAAAATGTTGGGCAAAGATTATCATCAGAACCTATGTGCTTAATCATCTTCAATAGATAAAACCAAAAAACCAAACCTGCACTATCAAGTCAATGCCAATGCCTATAATCTTTATGGAAGCAGATTTTTCTTAGCTATAATCTTTGTGGACACAGATCACTAGGCCTTTCTTCCACGGCAGTGCTGGGTGGGTCTGAACCACCAATCTTTTGGTTAGTAGTCAAGGACAAATAGATTATGTCACACAAGGACCTCTCCCTTCAGCATCCTCAAAAAAATAATGACTTCTGTATGGTGGGGAAATGGTTACAGACAGAAGACACTGAATAAAAACAGTAAACAAGTTATCAACAGGTAAATTTTTCTCCAGATGACAAGTTGTTTCTCCAATTATTTTCAGCCCCGCTTTAAACCCTCCTAGAACATCGCTATCCAACTAATCTTCCTAAACTCCAGTTCTGATCATGTTGCTCATGGAAAATTACAATGACTCTCCAGTGTGGCAACAGAAAAAGCCACCCATTGCCACTGAGTCAATTTCAACTCACAGTGACCCTACGTTGTTGTTAGGTGTTGTCGAGTTGGATCCGACTCATACGACCCTATGTACAACAGAACAAACCACTACCAGGTCCTGTGCCGGCCTCACAATCCTTGCTATACCTGAGCCCATCGTTAAAGCCACTGTGTCAATCCATCTTGTTGAGGGCCTTCCCCTTTTTAGCTGACCCTCCACTTTACCAAGGATAATATCCTTCTGCAGTGAATGGTCCCTTCTGACAACATGACCAAAGTAGGTGAGAGAAAGTCTGGCCATTCTCACTTTCAAAGAGCATTCCAGCTGCACTCCTTCCAGGACAGATTTGTTCGTTCTTTTGGCAGCCCATGGTACTTTCAGTATTCTTCACCAACACCGCAACTCAAAAGCATCAACTCTTCTTCGGTCTTCCTTATTCATTGTCCACGACTCACATGCATATGAGATGATTGAAAACATCATGGCTTGGG
>NW_006921769.1:2995944-2996630 GCF_000298275.1 Orycteropus afer afer
GAATTATCTTCAGAAAGATTTTACATGAATGTGATATTAATGATATTATCAAGAATTTCCACATTCTGTGGGATCACCTTTCTTTGGAAGGGGTACAAATATGGATCTCTTCCAGGCAGTTGGCCAGGTAGCTCTCTTCCAAATTTCTTGACACAGACAAGTGAGTGCCTCTAGCACAGCATCTGTTTGTTGAAACATCTCAATGGGTATTCTGTCAGTTCCTGGGGCTTTGTTTTTTGCCAATTCTTTCAGTACAGCTTTGACTTCTTTCTTCAATATCATTGGTTCTTGATCATATGGCACCTCCTGAAATGGATAACATCAACCAGTTCTTTTTGGTACAGTGACTCTATGTATTCTTTCCATCTTCTTTTGACGTTTCCTGCATCACTCAATATTTTGCCCATAAAATTTTTCAATATTGCAACTTGAGGCTTAAATTTTTCTTCAGTTCTTTCAGCTTGAGAAATCCCAAGTGTGTTCCTCTCTTTTGATTTTCTAATTCCAGGTCTTTCCACATTTCATGATAAAAATTGACTTTGTCTTCTTGAGATGTTCTTTGAAATCTTCTGTTCAGCTCTTTTATCTTGACATTTCATCCATTTGCTTTAGCTACTCTCTGTTCAAGGACAAGTATAATATAGAGGAAAAGTGCCCCTCATGGCTTCCTAGGCTGCAAATATTTA
>NW_006921769.1:2997815-3004839 GCF_000298275.1 Orycteropus afer afer
ATGGAGCTCAGTTTTCAAAATGCACCTTCTTCTTGGTATCATCTTTTCCCAATGCACCTCAACACCAATTTCCCTTTGAGCTACCAATTCTCCATGAAGGCATCAACCATATAAAAATGTAAAATAGAAGATGTTTTTCTAAAACTAAGTATTACTTTACGGGCACTCCCCAGATTATGAACAAGTTCCATTCCTAAATCTGTCTTTAAGTAGAATTTGTACATAGGTAGGAATAGTTCAGTGTGGTTAATATCTGATGTTAGTCAAATGTGTGTCTTAGTAAATAGTATATAGTGTACCTTTCTAAGCATAAAAAAACATTAAAGTAATATTTCCAGATACACTAAAACATCTTTAACATCATAATACTGTTTTGATGTGCAACACAAAGTAGCACTCATTTATTAATACAAACTACTGTAATACCTCAAATTTTTAATATAATAGGCTTTAAAACTAAGGTTGTACTTAAATTGGGTGTTGGTAACCCAGGGGATGCCTGTAACCCCTCATTCATGAATAACGTTTATCAAACACAGGTACAGGGGATCTTCCTTTGACTGCTCAAATTGGTACTGAAACCCCAGGGGAAAAAAAGGACAGTGAATGGCTTAAAAGTGAAGAGTAGTCTGCTAGCTGAGGCTATCAAAACTGAGGCATACAACAAGAAATCCACTATTATTTCCACTGTTACTTTATTCTTCTGGAATGCCTCAAATATAATCTATAATGGTTACACAGAACTTTCAGGATTTCTCTATGTAAGTAAAATAAAATTCAAATCTGAACTGTCTAACCAGCTGCGAGGCTGGCTCCCCAATGGGAGTAATCCCTTACTTACTTTTGCTGCATAACAGCCCTGTGTGAGAAAGAATCCACAGATAATCATTCTGTTCGAGGAGAATGATATTATAAATAGCATAAATACCATTATATCTCACACAGTCAAAACAGAGCATTCAAAGAAAAATACTAACTCACATTTACCAGTCATGGATTTGCTGGGTAACCATAAATCGCCTCAGAACTCACTCCTCCAACCCAGGTCTGTAATCACTGATACCTCCTTGCTGCCTGGCACTGCACAATCCAAGGACACCTGGATTAGGATAAACGCCTTAAGCAGCAGTGCTGACACAATTCAGTTCACAGTGCTTATGTCAGAGGGGGCCTAGCCACAGGTTAGGTAATAATGCAACTGAAACTGGAATCTAATAATACATATGAGTATCTTTAGGAAAATTGCTTCTCAAAATCGTTTTACTCTTTTCATAGAACCAAATGAAAACAGATGATATGTAATAATCCCAAACTGCCTGAAAAGTATGTAATTGTTAGGTGCCATGGAATCAATTTTAGACTCACAGCAACCCTGTATGACACAGTAGAACACCCCCATAGGGTTTTCTTGGCTGTAATCTTTACAGAAGCAGACCACCAGGTCTTTCTCCCACAGAGCCACTGGGTAGGTTTCAAAAACCAACCCTTCAGTTAACAGCCAAGTGCTTATCCACTGCTCCACCAGTTCCTATCTACAGATCTATTTTTACTCAAATATAATGAATACTAAACAAAGATTACTCAAGAGAACTAAAATTACACTCTAGCAATACAAGAAACTTCCTGCAGAGAAGACATGAATAGATACTTCACCAAAGAGGATATTCAGGCAGCTAGCAAATAGCTGAGAAATGCTCACGATCACTAATCATCAGAGAAATGCAAATCAAAACAACGAGATACCATCTCACCCCAGCATTAATGACAAAGTTCAAAAAGACAGAAAATAACAAATGGTGGCAAGGATGTGGAGAGACTGGGACTCTTATACACTGCTGGTGGGACAGTCAAATGATACAATCACTGTGGAAAGCAGTATGGAAATTCCTGAAAGAGCTAGAATTAGAAACAACATTTGACCCAGCAAACCCATTACTAGGGATATACCCCAAAGTGAGAGCCAGGACAAGAACAGATATATGCACATCCATGTTCATCACAGAACTATTTACAATAGCAAAAAGATGGAAACAACCTAGGTGCCCAACAACAGAAGAATGGATAACCAAACTAGGATTCATACACACAATGGAATACTATGCAACGCTAAAGAATAATGTAGAATCTGTAAAACACCGCATAACGTGGATGAACTTGGAGGACATTATGCCGAGTGAAATAAGTCAATCATAGAAAGACAAATACAGTATTAGTTCATTATTGTAAAAAGTCAAGGAAAGATTTATACATGGAAGGAAACTTTCTTTGTTGGTTACCAGGCGTGGGAGGGAGGGGAGGGGACACTGCAAAAAATAAAGAAAAATACACTGACCCATGTCACCTTAGCTGAACAATGAATAAGGAGGACCAAAGAAAAATCTATGATTTTGAGTTGTGGTGCTGGTGAAGAATGCTGAAAGTACCATGGACTGCTAAAAGAACTAACAAATCTGTTCTGGAAGAAGCACAGTGGAATGTTGCTTGGAAGCAAGAATGGCCAGACTTTGTCTCACCTACTTTGGTCATGTTGTAAGAAGGAACCATTCCCTGGAGGACACCTTGTAAGTGGAGGGTCGACAAAAGAAGGGAAGGCCCTCAACAAGATGGATTGACACAGCGACTGCAACAATGGGCTCAAGTATAGCAAGGGTCGTGGAGCTGGTGCGAAACCAGGCAGTGTTTCATTCTGCTGTGCATGCGGTCGCTATGAGTCAGAGACTACTCGAGAGCACCTCACAATATGTCACTTTAGTTTTGTGTATTTCATGGTGGTGGTGTTGTTGCTGTTATATGCCATTGAGTTGGACCCGACTCATAGCGACCCCTCCTTGGGTTTCCAAGGCAGTATCACTATGAAAGTAGATAGCCCAACATTATATTTCAATAAAATGCATTTAAAAAGTCTTTCTGCACAGTATATCAAAATTCCACAATTTAAGAGGAAAAAGCATACACGTATGCTCAAACACACATCATACGTGCGCACTAGATCCATAAAGCAATGTGGCTAATTTCTTGTGCAGTTCTAGAATCGGTCTCCTTTTGCATCACATATCCTGTGTCCTGACACTCTTCCACAATGAACCAAATGGAGGAGAAGAGGCCCTCCAATGCCTTCTCCTAAGGCAAGCAGCATATATGGACCCAGGGGGAAAAAACAGGCTATTGGTCAAAAGGGGGTTCTTTATAAAACTCCCAACAAATATTTTGGTACAACTCTAGAGAATAAGTACAGCATTATAAGAAACATAAAGAGCAGCCAAGAAAAGAATTCTTATTTCTATTTCTTTCAGTTTTATCTAGCCACTTAAGCTAATTTCCGTCATATTTCTCCAACCCTTAAATTGTCATCTCTAGTGGAGTTTCCCCACCCACCCCAATCATTTGAAAAACTTCTGGAAAAGAATCAAAAGTATAGTCAACTTTGCCAAATGACAGTCAGATTTAGTTCCCACCCTAATACTTGGCAATTGATCCTACTTATTTCTTCATTTCTTTTCATTCTCTCTCCCATTCTTCCTCTACCTACAAATAGATACTAGCAATTAAATTATTTCCTGTCCTGCCCATCTCTATTCCCCAGATTTTCAATACTCAACTTCTCCATCACACCTCTACCCCTGCTTCAATTCTGCCTGCAAGATAAAGAAAGCCAGAAATGCACAAAATTGTTAGCAAGTCTTCAAGATGCAGAATTTAATATGCTAATGACTTCTTGTGGGGGATTCCACCCCCTCAGGAAAAATATAAACTGATGACTTTCTATCATTTATTTTTCAGGTATCTTTACTTATCTGACCAAAATCACCTGAGCTGTTTTATGTAGTTCTTTTTGATTTAGACAGACATCAAACATAGAAGAGTACGAGTTTGACTCCCTATGAGCCAGTGTGTCATCTGATTCCATCACAACTGACTGAAAAAGGACATCTAACTGCCTGTTGACTGAAATTGTAGTTGTTGTTTTTAGCTGCTGTCAAGTCAGTTCTGACTCATACTAACCATATGTATAAACCAAACCAAACTCACTGCTGTGCAGTCAGATTCGACTCATAGCAACCCCTCCTTGGGTTTCCAAAGCAGTATCACTATGGAAGTAGACTGCCCCATCTTCCTTCCAAGGAGTGGCTGGTGGGTTTGAACCACCAGCTTTCTGGTCAGCAGTCAAATGCCTTAGGCACTATGCCACCAGAGCTCCTGACCATATATACAGCAGAACAAAAAATACTGCTCAGTCTTATGCCATCCTCACAATAGGAGGTATGTTTAAGCCCACTGTTGCAGCCAGTGTGTCAATCCATCTCACTGAGAGTCTTCATCTTTTTTGCTGATGCTCTACTTTAGGAAGCATGATATCCACCTTCAGGGACTGGTCCCTCCCGATAACGTGCCCAAAGTACATGAGACAAAGTCTCACCATCTTCACTTCTAAGGAACATTCTGTCTGTCCTTCTTCCAAGACAGATTGGTTTGTACTTCAGGCAGTCCATGGCATATTCAATATTCTTCACCAACACCATAATTCTAAGGCATCAATTCTTCTTCCACCTTCCATTTTCTTTTTCCAGTTCTTCCGTATGAGACAATTGAAAATATTATGGCTTAGGTCATGCACACTTTAGTCATCAAAGCGACATCTTGGCTTTTTAAGATTTGAAAGAAGTCTTTTACAGAAGATATGCCCAAAGCAATACATCTGAAAGTAACACTGTACAATTTGTGCTAGACTTGCTTATTCTGCAGTTATTCCTCCTTAGACTAGCAGTGCCCACATGACTATAAACTTAAAGAGAGCAGACACCATGTTCCCTAACTTGCTCCAAATACACTAAGAATTTTTTTTAAAAAAGTCATAGCAATAATACCAACAATCTACAAGATATTCTGTTAGCATTCATGGAAATGAAGGGAAATGGAAGACAAGGAGAGAAGGAAAGAAGAAGGATGGCAAGACAACATCCTTGTCCTTGAGGAGGTAACACAGACAATCCCATGGAAAGTTCACAGCAATGAAAAAGTCAAATTCCAAGACAACATTAGAATAAATATCATATAACTATAAGTGATCAAGTGCCACAGGAACTATACAGCTAAGAATTCCTATTAAGAATGCAGCAAAGTAAGACAAATACATTCTAGAGCAAAGGAATTTGGTATATGAGATAATTACTATTTAGCAAGCCATTAAAAAAAAGTTTTAAGAGAATCAATGGTTTTAACATGGCAAAGAGGAAAAAAATTTCAAATACACTCATGCTAAATGTAAAACATATTTCTAACCTCCACTCCTTTCTTTCCATATAACCCCAAAACAGCACCAGCCCAGTCGTACCATAATTTTTCAAACTTTTCCAAAGCACCTGGCTCAAATAAATTTACATGAACAGTTGTGTTGGGTTGTCTCCATTTTTAGCTTTCTTCATATCAAATTTATAGTTAAATGAATTTCAGCTTCTGGGTCAGTGATCTCTAATTTACCCTAGAAGACAACATTTCAAAAATTTTCCTCAGTAAACAAAAGTAAAATATGTAGAATGGCATAATGGAATGTGCACTGAAATAAGTGGACCTAGTTCTGATTCTAGCTATGAAAGCAGCAGTAATTTTGATGATATCATAATATCAAAAAAGGGCAAGTATCAGTCTTCATAACCCAGGGACTTGCCTGTAACATCCAACACTGGAGTTTCTGGGACTGTGTAGAGTACAAAAAGCATTTTACTGTCATCTCCCAACCTCTACACACAACACCCAAAATTGGATTTCATACTTACTTTCATAATAAAATCTAGCAGAAGTGTCTAACTTCATTTTATTACATTTCCTTATCTATAAAATAAGGGGAAGGAAAGTTATCTTTTAAAATGCCTCTTAGTTCTCAACTTTTACATTTAAAAAATATATCACTTGGCATGGCAAACTATACACAAAATAATTATGAGCAAAAGAAAAGACATCAAAATCAAATACACGTTACCAGGGGCTAGGGTGAGAGGGGACTTCAGTGTTACTACTTAGGGGTACTGAGCTTCTTTATGGGTAATGAAAAACTTTTGGAAATAGATAGTGAAGATTGCACAATATGGTGAATGCAATTAATGTCACTTAAAAATGGTTGAGATGGCAAAACTGTTGTTATATATTTTTTACTATAATAAAAATTAAGAAAAATATTAATCCTAATTAGGAAAAATGCTCAGGCAGTATGAGCTCCAGTTTGTGAAATGTATATAAATAAGCATTTACTGAAGTATTTCTTCATATGAGTTATGAATGTAGGGTGTAAGGATAATGACAACAAAATATTAACAATGATTATATCTAGAAGTGGGAATAAGGCTGGCTTTTATTATTTATGCCTCTCTTTGTGCCAAGTTTTATGTAATAAATACATAAATTTTCATTTAAAAATATTCTATCTCCTAAATCCAAGTCTAACATTTTATGCAGAGCTCTTCACCCTCTACAATTTACATTAGAAATCAGTTCTCTTAGAAGCACGGTAGTGCAGTCTTCAACTGGAAGAAAGAGGGGAAAAAGTTTCAACCTTGTTTTTCCACAGCTACTTTTCTTACCTAGTCTGAAATCCCCTCCTATGCCCCCACCATTCCCTATAAAAGTCTCTTGGGAATGACTGAACAGAAATACAGGCAATTCCCAGGTTATGAACGAGATGTGTTCCTAAATGTGTCTTTAAGTTGAATTTGTAGGTATGTGGGAACAGATGCGTATGGTTCTTATTTAGTCTTATTTTAGTGCAAGAAGGCGACCTAGTGGCACAGTGGTTAAAGCGCTTGGCTGCTAACCAAAAGGTCGGTAATTCCAACCTACCAGCAGCTCCCCAGGACAAAGATGTGGAAGTCTGATTCCATAAAGATTTACAACCTTGATATAAAACATTGGTCCACCTCCTACTTTGGCAAGTAGCAACTGGAATCTTAAAAGCTAGCAAGCTGCCATCTAGATGCAATGATGGGTCTATCCTCATCCAGAGCAAAGAAGAATGAAGAAAACCAAAAATTCA
>NW_006921769.1:3005214-3007419 GCF_000298275.1 Orycteropus afer afer
AAAGAAGGGCTGCTTATGCACAGGGAGACAGTTCAAGGGGCAGGAGTGCATGGAGGAATGGACACAAGGAAGAGGTAAGTATGGGGAAGAAGTAGGAAGGGAGCTGTTGCTTGTAGTAAATTGTGGTCAATGTCATGAGACAAAGTGTATGTGAGCTGCTGTATGGAAAGTGAATTTGCTCCGTAAATTTTCACCCAAATCACAATTAAAAAAAAAAAAAAAAAAGATTTACAACCTTTGAAACCCTAAGGTGCAGTTCTACTCTGTTCTATAGGGTGACTATGAGTCAGAACTGACTCAACATGGCAGTGGGTTTTGGTTTGGTTGAACACAAGAAAGGTTGGAAGGCTTCTCAACAATTTAGAAGCTGTACCTGTAGCAAGTAAAGGTGACTGTGATGAAGAATTTACTGGGAGAAGAGGTTGGTCCAGTAGTTCCAAAGTGAGGGCAAATTTACATAACATCAAAAAAGGGCACGTATCGGTGTTAATAATCAAGGAACTTGCCTGTAACATCTAAAACTAGAGTTCCTGGGACTGTGTAGAGTTAAAAAAGCATTTTACTGTCATTTCCCAACCTCTACACACACACCCAGAATTGGATTTCATACTTACTTTCATAATAAAATCTAGCAGAAGTGTCTAATGTCTCTCTCTCTCTCTCTCTCTCTCTCTCTTTAAAGCACAGGCAGGCTACATCGGAAAAAGAGAATAATTTGGCACCTGTAGAGATGATGTCATAACCAGTCATGGCTCTGAACTGTCCCTGGAATGCAGCTGCAACTTGAATCCCTTTAGCCCACCCAATGTGGTTTAACTTAAAAACATAATCTTTCCTGGCCCTTAGAAAACCTCACAGTCATACTTGACTGTGCACTGCTAAGAATGTCCTACACTTAAAACTTTTTAGCTTTAAACCCTTTGTAGAATACAGCATCAAATCTCGTCAGGGCCATCCTTAGAAAGCCAAACTTTAGCTTTGCTAAACTTCATTTAATATCTGGCAGGAGTGAAAAGAATTAATTTCACATGTCTACATACAGGCCCTACTCATGACAGCCATGTGTTCCAAGAATCTGATTTTGAGTCACTGGCTTGAAACAAGAACTGTACGCCCTCCTAACACCATACTAAGCAAGGACTTGGTTGGAGAGGAGCAGACACAGAGAGGGAGTGAGATGCGGATAACAAATGTGAAGCCAGGGGTGTGAGCCTCAATTCTCAATCTGTGAAAATGAGGCTAAGGAATTATGATACCTGGCTTTTCAAACAAATAAAATAGTGCAGGTAAAATGACCATTTCTGGCACAAAGTAAACAATGTCAGATGTTGCTATTATTTCCCCCACACAACAGTCATTAAAGGGAGTATTAACTCCCTAAGCCTACCAAAACAAACAAACCAAACCCATTCCCGTCAAGTCATCTCAGACGCACAGCAACATCACAGGACAGAGTAGAGCTGTCCTATAGGGTCTCCAAGGCTATAATCTTTATGAAGCAGACTGCCACATCTTTTTCCCACAAAGTGGCTGGTGGGTTTACACCATCAACCTCTGGTTAGTGGCTGAGCACTTAACACTTCATCACCAGTGCTCCTCAGCCTACCAAAAAAAAACCTAAACCCACTGCCAGGGAGTCGATTCTGACTCACAGTGACTCTCACTGGGTTTGCAGGGCTGTAAATCTTTACAGAGGTAGATTGCTTCATTTTCCTCCTGCAGAGCAGCTAGGGGTCTGAACCACCAACCATCTGGTTAGCAGCCAAATGTCTTACCCACTATACCACCCAAGCTCGTAGCCTACCAAAGATGGTCCAATTAATGTGTAATGCACTTGAAAACTTAGCCACAAATTTTAACAACTCTTCTAAGGGAAAACTAAGGAGTTCCAACTAAAATACAGTTGCTCCCTGGAGGAACGAAAGGAGATGCCCCTTACTGACACCCTCCAATCATGCTGGACAGCCCAAAGAAGAATCCCCCACCCCTCACACCACTCCTCCAGCAAAAAGCCAACCCAAAGATGGGGTTAGGCTGTGACATTTGAGGTCTATGAGAACCTGAGCCCCTGCCCAATCGTCAAAAACCTTCCCCTTTTCCTCACTTTTATGAGCCACAAGAACGTATCCTCCTGTTTCTCATTGCTAGCACCTGTCCAGACTGTCCAGGGTGAAGGGCAAGTAGACTCTCCACTTCTCCAGCCCA
>NW_006921769.1:3008106-3010519 GCF_000298275.1 Orycteropus afer afer
TGGCCTGTGCCCACTTATCTTTTACAGGGCTTTGTTAGTTACCCTAACAACCCTCTAAAAGTTGGTCAGTTTTCATTGTCTGTTGCTGACTGTGTGCCCTTTGGTCTACTCATAACTGATAACCCAAAACATATCAAAAGTCCCCTCTCCTTGCTGACCAGCTTTTACAAAATCAAAGGATCTAAGAGATGACCCAACCCTGGCATTTTTCCAATATAATTCCTTTTAGTCTGGCGGTAAAACAGCAACGACCTCAGTTTGAGCTGGAATATTCCTGGTTGGTATGGAGAGAAAGCCTAAAAAACTGAATCTCAAACCTTCGTGTACAATGCGTTCAAACCTAAATCATCTCTAATCACTCACACCCCTACTCCTCTCTATAAGGCACTGAATGCAGAGCTCTGTACGTGTGCACTTTCCTCCTTAAAGCAAACCTCCAAACCTCTTGTTCTCCACACCATGTCAGTTGTCCATTCCCACAGTCATACCCCTAAGCACTGGCTTTCACATTTTTCTGCCTGTGACCCAGAGTAAAATATTTACATACCAATCCAGTTCACAAATACACAGTAAACACATTCAGTTTTAATGGAAACAGTTTTTGAGTGACTATGTGTGGTCCACTGATTGACACTAACTCACTGCCACTGAGTAGATTCCAACTCACAGCACCCTGATATCAAGACTAAAGCATGTAGATTTCGGCAATTTGTGATGAAATCTACCTCTGACCCCTCCACTCAATGAGCTTTCTCCCTGCCAAAGCACCTCAAGAGTTGGGGGGGGGGGGCTCTTTCTTCCTCCTCCTCTTTAACTTTCCCTCCCAGAGGGCAAACCTTTTTTTCAGTTCATGGAAAAGTTCTGTATAGGATAGATGACATCCTGACCCTCATACTGGCTATTGTACCTTTTTTTAAATGTCAGAAATGACACTCTAAAATGATTTTTTGAAAAACCCTTATCATTATAATTTCATGTCTCCCAACCTCTGATTATTTTATCTTTCTATCCCCTCAGGAACCCTAACTCCAACATTTCTCTGGCCTAAGGAGTCTGCATCTTGCCCTTGCTTCTCTCTTCATTAACCTCCTTTAAGCAGCTTGGATTCCAGGGACTGTCACAATACTCCTTTTGCCCTTCTTTCTCTCCAGCAAACTCATCATGCTCTAGGGTTACTTCTAACTTTGGACGTCCTTCAGATTTCTACCCAAGGAGCCAAACATACACAGCCACGATAACTCTTCACAAAATTTAAATTCATAGCCACAACCCTTATGTAGACCCTTAGTGCTGCCTAGAAATCTTCCAACAGTTCCCTGTTAACCTGAGCTCCCACCTTCCTAGCCATCTATTTCACGCTTATACCTAAGGCACAAAAATTAGATAGACCCAAAAACTGTATAAATGACACTGGAAATTGCATATTCCTATGGTCTCAAACACAATCCAACCACAGTTGTCCTCTAATCGGGAAAATCTGACATTATTTAACAAATTGTTACGGGGAGAGGGGGTAATACTAGTCATTCATTTCAATTGCAGTGTTGGTGAAGAGCAGTAAACATACCAAGGCTTGCCAGAACAAACAAATCAGCCTTACACGTTTCTTGTAAAAACTATGGTGAAACCTTGGCTCACTTACTTTGGATCAGTTATCAGAAGAGACCATTCCCTAGAAAAGAATATCATGGTTCAATATGCAAAGGAAAGCTCAAATGGCATGGCCACAACTGATAAGCACTGGTACCCTGCTAGTGAGCCTTACAGTTAAAGAACCAGCACTTCCCATAAAACCTCTAGATTGAATAAACGTGTCTAATAAAGGATTTCACGTAATTCAGCATAGAAACAAAAAACATACATTATAGAGTTGCTATTTACTCTAAGCCAGGCCACTAACGGTGACACTAATGCCCATAAGGGAATAAACCCCACAGTAAATAGACCTGCATCTGTTGAAATTCAAAAATCAGTGGAAGCAAAGGCTAAGGATGCATATCCGCCCATGGAGGCCATACAAGGCGCGGCCCAGATTAAACATGCTACAGGAGCACCGCCACTGGGAAATCACTGAAGGACTCCAAGGGTCATTTCTATTACTTTAAAAGCAAGTTCTTCCTGACAGGGGGAAATACACAATCTGCGAATCTAGATTTAGTAGGCTGATCATACTTGAAAATATGCAAAGGATACAAGCCCTTCAGAGCAAGCAGAAACTTTAGCTTAGAGGAACCTCAGACAGAAGACAGGAACACCACTCCGACATGTCCATACAGCCAAGGCCAGAGGCTTACATGCTAGCTTCAGTCATGCAGACTTTCAACATCAAAAAAGAATGTGTACATGCTATTAAAAGAATGTCGACACATTGTAAAAAATGTAACTAATGTCTCTGAACAATCTGTACAGAAAT
>NW_006921769.1:3011709-3014325 GCF_000298275.1 Orycteropus afer afer
GATCCACAAAGAATGCCTTTGCACGGTCAATAAAACACAGGTAGACATCTTTCTGGTATTCTTTGCTTTCAGCTAAGATCCATCTGACATCAGCAATGATATCCCTCATTCCACATCCTCTTCTGAATCCAGCTTCAATTTCTGGCAGTTCCCTGTCAATATACTACTGCAACCATTTTTGAGTTATCTTCAGGAAGATTTTACTTGCATGTGATATTAACAATATGGTTCAATAATTTCCACATCCTTTTGGATCACCTTTCTTTAGAATGGGCATAAATAGGGATCTCTTCACATCATCTGGCCAGGCAGCTGTCTTCCAAACTTCTTGGCATAAACAAGTATGCACCTCCGCCGCTGTATCTGTTTGTTGATACATCTCATTGGGTTCTCCATCAATTTCTGGACACTTCTTTTTCACCTATTCCTTCAGTGGAGCTTGGACTTCTTCCTTCAGTACCACTGGTTCTTGATCATATGCTACTTCCTGAAATAGCTGGACATTGGCCAATTCTTTTTGATACAGTGACTCTGGGTATTCCATCTTCTTTTGATGCTTCCTGCATTGTTCAATATTTTGCTGATAGAATCCTTCAATATTGTAACTCAAAGCTTTAATTTTTTCTTCAGTTCTTACAGCTTAAGAAATGTCGAGTGTATTCTTCCCTTTTGGTTTCTAACTCCAGGTCTTTGCCCATTTCATTATAATACTCTACACTTTGCCTTCTCGAGCCACCCTGTGAAATCTTCTGTTCAGTTCTTCTATTTCAACATTTTTCCCATTTGCTTTAGCTACCCTTGTTCAACAGCAAGTTTCAGTCTCTTCTGCATCCATTTTGGTCTTTTCTTCCTTTCCTATCTTTTTAATGACTATTTGCTTTCTTCATGTATGATGGCTCTTGATGTCATCCCACAACTCATCTGGTCTTCAGTCATTAGTGTTCAACGAGTCAAATCTATACTTCAAATGGTCTCTAAATTCAGGTGGGATATAATTAAGGTTCTATTTTTGGCTCTCATGAACTTATTTTAATTTTCTTCAGCTTCAACTTAAATTTGCAGGTGAGTAATTGATGGTCTGTTCCGCAGTCAGCTCCTGGCCTTGTTTTGACTGATAGTATTGAGCTTCTCCATCACCTCCTTCCATTGATGTAGTCAATTTGATTTCTATGTATCCCATCTGGGGAAGTCCACATGTATATCTTCACTTAGCTAGGGCTTTCCCCAGCACCCTGCCTTTAAATTGCCCTACAAACCATTTTCTATTGTTTAGTGTTACAGTTACCAAGGAATTTGCTTCTCTTCTTCTCTGCCACTCATTCATTCATTCAACATTCAAGAAATGTCTACTAAATACCCAGCACTGTGCTAGGACCTAGAGGGAGCACGGTCTAGTACGTAAAGTAGGCAGTAAACCAATGAATACACTCCACTGTGGAAAATGCCTATATAAAACAGTATGTAAAAAAGAACAGAAAACGAAATGAAGTAAAACTAGAGTCATACCTGAAGGATGAAGGTACAAGTAAAGCTCATAAAAATGCAAGCCCTTGCAAAGGCTCACATTGTTCTTTACAACTTCTTACATTTAACCAAAATACAAAGGTCTGTCCAAAGAACTCACCAAGTAATAAAATGCAAAAAATATTCAATTTATCTACTTTACAGTGTATTTATTTGACAGTTATTGGACCTAGAAGTTACTTCTTAAGGTTATCTAAAAACTTCATTTATCCTTTTTTTTTTCCCAGTATGCAGTTGACAAAACTAATCAACATGGCTTCATCACAACTGCATCCTCTGGTGGTTGTAGTTAGTTGCCATCACTTCTATTCTGATTCATGGCAACCCGATGTGTGCAAAGTAGAACTGCTCCAAAGGGTTTTCATGGCTGTGGCCTCTCAGAAGCAGATGGCCAGGCCTCCTTCCCAGGTGCCTCTGGGTAAGTTCAAAACACCAATCTTACAGCTGAAAGTTGAGTACTTAACAGTCTGTACCACGCACGGACTTCTGATGCTCAATATTTATTTCTGAAAGCTGCACCAAGACCTTCATCCCAGTCAAAACTGAATTAAGTCAAATTTACCTTTGAATGGAGTCCTTTCCATTCCCAAAAACGTTTTCTCCCACTCCTAGCCAAGTTACTTCATAAACTATTCTCAAACAGGCAGGAAATTAATCTTGGCTAAGATAATGGTAAATAATAGTTTGCAATGTGATCTCTTCTAAGGTGGGGCAGGAGATGGGGGTAGGAAGCAGGTCAAGGATTCCACTGAAAGGTCAGCTTGTGTTATTTGGCTTAGGGCAAGGTGAGCAGACAGACAACAGCAGCCTCTCTCCATCTGTAGAAAATAAAAACTTGCCCAGTACCCAAGTAGTTTTGTTATTTAAAAAAACTCATGAAGACAGAAACAGTTTTATTCTGTGCCCTATGTTAACAATGTTAGGATTTCTCAACCTTGGCACTATATACATTTTAGACAGAGTAATAATCATTTGGAGCTCTGGTAGCGTAGTGTCTAAGGCATCTGACTGCTAACCAGAAGGCTGATGGTTCAAACCCACCAGTCACTCCTTGAAGGGAAGGTTGGGCAATCTACTTCCGTAGCGATACGG
>NW_006921769.1:3014650-3016155 GCF_000298275.1 Orycteropus afer afer
TCTGTGTCACTCAAAATTCACAGGCATCAAGTCAATTCCAACTAATAGCAACACCCACTGGGTTCCCAAGTCTGTAAATCTGTATGAAAGCAGACTGATCTTTCTTCCATGGTGTGGCTAGTGGGTTCGAACCACCAACCTTTTGGTTACTAGCCAAATGCATTAACTAAGATACCACCAGAGTGCCTCTGTACCACCCAGGGACTCCTTAAATATCCCCTGGGAGACAAAATCACCCTTCGTCCCCAGGATGAAGATCCATGAACTAGATTGTGACCATAAAGCTACTAGGTTGTGACCATAAAGCTACAAAATACACACACAACGAAGTTGTCGATGGTGATGAATAGGACAAAATATTAAGATATGGAAAAGGTGCTATCTTAACCAGCTATCTTCTGCATTAAAAAAAAAAAAAAAAAAAGCTAACAACTGTCACCAAAAAAACAAAAAGAGCAAAATTAAGGCCAGTAGAGTAAAGCAAACTCTGGAGCTTTAAGTAACGGTGTGACAGTGTATATATAGTGGTAACTGCTAATTCAGACCACAAAATTATATTACAGTTCAAAGATGCTCAGTTATGTTGGCAGCTACGACTAAAAAAGAGCTTAGTGAAAGCATTAGAAGTAAATCAAATCAAGTCTATCTCTTAACTCCACATATCAAAGATCATTCCACAACGATAGTCTTTAGCAGATTTTTATTCTACAAAATGAGTATTTTCAAATAGTTATTTAAAGGACCAAACTCCAATCTCAGCTTCACCGCTTTCTATCTGCATGACCTCGGCAAATATTTTTTAACCTCTCTCAGCCATGTTCCTCCTCAAGAGAAGTAAATGACACAACCAATATAAGAACATCAATACTTAATTCTGAGTGCTAATAAATGATAATCCCAGGTGACACTTTCCTAAATAGTTAATTGACAAACCACGAACAAAACACATTCCTTAAAAAACACACCTACATGCCAAGCTCTACGTGCATCTTTAAGACAGGAAAAAAACTTAGCATCCAAGCCCATGGCTTAATAAAAGCAAGCTATAAATGCTAACTTTTTTTTTTTAAGTACTACATCATGCTCCACTTGTGGGAACTCCAAAAAAATTTCCCCGCATTTTTATCTAAATCAAAGAGAGCAAGTTTAAAAATTCATTTTATAAAAGAAATGATCCAAAAAACCTAACAATAATAGAGTAGAAAGAAAAAAGAGCATTCTCTCACACATTTCTCTCGCACATACCCACAGCCAGTGTGGAGTTGCTGTTTTTGCCTCACAGAAGTTGTTTTCCAGCCACAAGCTACTACAAATTGTTCAGACCTTTTGGCAGCAACACAGGAAACTGCCCTTTTCACCCGTTCTCCCACAAAAATGTAGTTAATTTCTAGCTGAACCCATCTTAGGGCTACTTGTTTTATGACGCCAAATGCACATAATTTTTCACTTAGCAATATGAAAGCATCCCAAATATTTTACATTTTTGTCAAGAAAACCGGAACCAA
>NW_006921769.1:3016694-3017252 GCF_000298275.1 Orycteropus afer afer
TAAAAATAAAATTAAATATTGTCTTTTAAATGTAAAATTAAAGAAGACTCTTTGGAAATCAGAAATTCCTTTGTATCCCATTTGGCTCAAAATTGAACAGACTGGTCATTTATTTAAAAAAAAAAAAAGCCCAAATGGTAAAAAGGCATCTGCAGTTACTCACAAAGTGAAGCTGTACATAGACTACCCTGCCCTGGGAGAGTCAAATGAACCAAGGTCACAATTCACAGATTTTAAATAAATAAATAAATAAAACCAGTATTTTCCAGGGAACGTTTCCTGTCTCCAAAAAAACTTACAACCTCAAACAAGTTCCAATAATGACAAAAGAGTACAATATCAAAATCTGTCCAAAACTCCCACACACAGTAATGAAATGCAAAGGAAACTCAATTACAGACCCACTGCTTTGATTTAATTCAAAAGAATATTTTTCTGTCACAGTCCAAAATAAATACTAATTTAAAATATGCCCCAACTCAGAACTCCTTTTCAAAGGTATTCCAATGATTTCAGTGCAATAAATCCTATAGGTTATACTAAAAAGAAATTTGGAAG
>NW_006921769.1:3019677-3021144 GCF_000298275.1 Orycteropus afer afer
TTTTTGGAAACTCATTAGATGAGTCTCATGACTACTAATGTTTAAGAATGACTATCAAAACCAAATCCACTGTCATCAAGTCAATCTGACCCATTGCGACTATAACAAAAACTAAATCCACTGCCATGGATTTGATTTTGACTCATAGTGACCGTGTATGATGGTAGAACTACCCTCATGGGGTTTCCAAGGCTGAAATACTTATGGAAGCAGACTACCATATTTTTCTCAACTTCAAAACACTGACTTTTCAGGTGGTAGCCAAGTGATTTAACCACAGCATCTGTAGGTCCCCCACAGTGATGATAGCCACGTAAAAAAGACAATAAATCAGTAAGTCACTGACTTAAAAAAAAAAGGAACACTGACCACTGGATCTCTGCTATTGTCCTATTTCAATACTTTGTGCTAAACACTTATTTGCCTGTAACTTTTTCTGGAATAAATCTGTTGCATTAAGTGAATTGTGTGCTGGAAAAATTATAAAATTATACTATAAAGAATTAAACTATAAATTGGAAAAGGTGAATTCAAGTCAAGTCTAGTTACATCCACTTAATTAGAAGTGATTAACTTATAACCCTGGAAAGTAATTTTTTAAATTAAATGAAAATATAGATGAATATGTTTTCAAAGTGCTTAAAAAATGAACATACAACTGGACTAGGAACAGCTCAATGGTATTAATATCCCCAGTAGGTAACTCCTTGTCAGGAATAAAACACGCACTGAATTAGAATTGACTGGATTTTAAAAATCAACTTTTAGGCTTCCAAAAAGTATACCAATGAGCAGAAAATATGTGCCAGTTTGCACATCTCTCAGCCGGCTGCGGCTCGTGGTCTCCCCATGATTAATGCTTAACCCACATTCCCAGACTCCCCCACGGTCACCAAGAATGGCTCGATTCTTCCACAAGTCAAGTGCCACAAATGAGGACATGGCCACTTACTAATGGTTTCACAATCTTTAACAGGAAAAATATAATACTTTTAATAGTAAAGCTGGTGAGAAATGTTCAGAAGAAAAGAATTTTAAAGCAAAGAAGCAAAATTTTTGTATGAGGTCATTCACATAGCTGACTCCACAGAGGCAGGAAACATTGGAAAGCAGAAGGGGGACCTCTCACCAGGTGGAGGTTACAAAACTCACTTGGTTCCCCAAAGCTGCCTGGAAAGGAGATACTAAAACCATCATCACACGAAGTCACAGAAAAGGAGTTTTAGAAATAATTAGGAAAAACCACCTTTCAAACACTTACTCTTTTAAGAGCAAGTATCCTTGACAGTGAATTTAGGATTTGCTCCGATAATAAAACAGAAAAACCAAGCAAATTCTTAAGCAATTTCTCTGAATTCTATTTATGAGGAATAGCAAGATTTTAAATTACATTTTAGGATATATTTAAATAAGTAGTTGTTCTGGTTACCTAGTGCTGCTCTGACAGGAATATACCACAAATGGGAT
>NW_006921769.1:3022114-3043077 GCF_000298275.1 Orycteropus afer afer
TGGGTTTGAATCGCCAGCCTTCTGGTTAGCAGTCAAGTGCCTTAGGCACTATGCTACCAGAGCTCCTATATATATATATATATAATAGAGCATATATGGAACACAGCTAAGAAACTACTTAGACAATGAGACTTAACTACTGGACTTTAGTAAAACTAAGGACCATAATATCTTGGGACATCTAAGTCAACCAGCAAAACACAATTCATGAACATAATGTTCTACATCCTAGTCTGGTGAGCAGAGTCTGGGATCTTAAAAGATTGAGAATGGCCATCTAAGACTCAACTATTGGTCTTTTCTCACCTGGAGCAAAGGAGAATGAAGAAAGCAGAAGGCTCAAGGAAGCAATTAGTCCAAAAAATTAATGGTCCACATGAATAACAGCCTCCTCTAACGACTAGATGAACTAGATGATGCCCAGCTACCACTACAGACCACAGTGCACTCTGACCAGGACAACAATAGAAGGAGCTATTGTAAAAAATATAAAACAAATATTAAAAAATGGGTAAAAAATATAAAACAAAAGTCAAATTTAAAAAAAAAAAAAAAGGCCCAGACTTATTGGTCTGAAAGAGACTTGAGGAACCCCTGAGACTACTGCCCTAAGACAACCTTATAACTTGAAACTGAAGCCACTCCTAGAGGTCACCTTTCCAGTCTATTGATAGGTGGATCTATAAAATAAAGAAATTAACACAAAGGAAGAATGTGCTCCTTAAAACAATCAACTATACCAGCCCAGAAAGGCAACAATTTGCCTAAAACTAAAGATGAAAAGGCAGGAAGGGACAGGGAAACTGGACAAATGGAAATGGGGAATGCTGACACATTGCAGGGATTGCAATCAATGTCACAGAACAATCTGTATATGAATTACTGACTGGATAACTAATTTGCTATGCAAACTTTCATCTAAAGCACAATAAAATGTTTAAAAATGAAGAAATTTTAAGAAGATGAAAAAGAAAATCAAGTATCACAGATAATCTATCATGATAACCTATCATTTCTAAAACCAAATAAGACACTTGCCTGCTAACCAGACGGCTGGCGGTTCAAACCCACCAGCCACTCCTCGGAAGGAAGGTTGGGCAATCCTACTTCCGTAGTGATACTGCCTCGGAAACCCAAGGAGGGGTCGCTATGAGTCGGGGCCGACTCGACGGCACATAACAACAACAACAACAACAACTTAAGTTTTAAATGTTTCTTACTGATATATATAAACTCTTATGAAAAATATTGATCCTTTTACAAACATGCAAACATGTCTGCAATCATAATCTGTCTTTAGGAGCTCTGGTGGCAGAGTAGTTAAAGCATTTGGCTCCTAACCAAAAGGTCAGTGGTTCAAACCCACCAGCCACTCCACAGGTGAAAAATGAGGGAGTCTGCTTTCATAAAAATTTTCCATTAAGCCTTTGAAACTCTATGAGGCAGCTTTTACTCCTTCCTATAGGGTCACTATTAAGGAGCTCTGGTGGCATAGTGCCTAAGTCATCTGACTGCTAGCCAGAAGGTTGGTAATTCAAACCCACCAGCACTCCGCAGAAGGAAAACTGGGCAATCTACTTCATAAAGACTGACCGCCTTGGAAACCCAAAGGGGGTCGGTAAGAGTTGGAATCGATTCGATGGCAATGAGTGTGGGTTTTTGTTTGTTTGTTTTATAGGGTCACTATTACTCAGAATTGCCTCAATGGAAGTGGATGGATTTAAGTTGTCTTTAAATTTTATTTATGCTATATTTTCAAATATTTTCTTAAAAATTGTTACATAATCAAATCTATCAACCTTTGATACTACATTTTCTACCTTTAATGTTATACTTACTAAGATTATTTATAGCCCAGATGATATATTTAACTGAATATAATTTCTTAATGATTTCTTTCATTACCTTTCATTCTTTACATTCTCTGAAATACAAGTATCTATTATATTTTGTTCACATTGGTAAGCAATACCACAGCATCTTTCCTTCCTGTAGAGAATAATAAACAAAACTCTCAAACACTGTTATATTTCTCCCTAGACTATTTCGTTCACATACCCATTGTACTCTGGTGTAGCCCACACTGTACTTAAAGTACTATACATTTAAAATATACAGTACATTTTAAAAACTGAGTTTGCAGGTCTAGCCCCACTATTCCCCTCTTGCAAAATATTCTTGTTTATTCTTCCAATGAATTAAAAATTAACTATCAACATTACCAAAAAACACCTAAGATTTGGATTTTAGTACAAAATAATTCATACAAACAGAAAAATATAAAAATAATAACAAACCGCTCAGCCTTAACAAGTTTAAGTACTTTTCATATTTGCTCAGATCCTTTCTTTAAAAGTTTATACTACAAATAAACTAAACACCCAATACTGTTTCCAATATTTTGCTATTATAAACTGCCTCAAGGACCCCTTCTTCCATGTTTTCTTTTGTGCATGGGTACAAGAATTTGTCTAGAGTACATACCTAGTTGAATTACTGGCTACTGTTTGGTTTTTCAGTTTGGGTTGTTTCATCATCTTAGTTTCAAGACAGCTGTACAGCTCGGGACATTACAGTATATGCACATTACAGTATATCCAGCAGGAGGAAGAAAAAATAACAGGAAAGACTAGACCTCACATTCAAGGAGAGAAGCTTTCCCAGAACTCGTGGCTTACATTCCACTGGCCACAACTAATGACCTTTGACGGGTATCAGAAGAGGTAAGTAACTTTAAATGGGCACAAAATCAGAATTGTGTTAAGTAAAGAAAGGGAAATAGGCTAGATAAGCAACCAGCAGTATCTTTCAAGCATGAATTATGAACATATTCTGCCAGTTTCAGGATTTTTCCTTTCACTGTGGTGTATTTTCTTGTAGTTTGCTATTGTTAGGTGCTGTGGAGTCAGCTCCGACTCACAAAACTCATTGTCAATAATAGAGACAAATTTCTCAACCGTTTTCTTTACTGTTTGTGTCCTCCCAACCCTCAACAATGCTTATATTATCTTCTCAAAATTTTAAAGGCTGACTTTCCACATTGAGTCTTAATCCATCTAGAACGCATTTTTGTGTATAGTATAGAGTGGGAAATCAAAATTTCCTCTTTTGGATAAGCAATGGATATACCAGCATGATTTACTTAATAGTTTACCTTGCTCTACTTTATAATACCACCTCTCTAATATCACAAGTTTCCCCATATTTGTTTACCTCGGGTCCACTATCTACTTCCACAGAGATACCACCTTGGAAACCCAAGGCAGGGTTACTATGAGTCAGATTCAACTAGATGGCACTGAGTTTGAGTTTCTGAGTTAATCATATTTTGGTCTAATCATCTATCCTTGCCGTAATAATTTAAATAGCCTTGATTTATGTTCCGAACTTGTTCTTCCTTAAAATTATTTTGGCAATTCTTGAATCCGTACTCCCATAAATAATTCTCTATCAGCTTTATACTTGAGTTTTCATAACATCTCATTAAAGGGAACAAGCTCTCAACTAAGACCTTATTTTGAATAATAAATTACAAACATGCTTGAGTTAAAATCCTGGCTCTACCACTTATCCACTGTGCAAGTGATTTAATCTCTTTGCCTCAGTTTCCTTATCTATAAATCAAAAATAATTAATGGCATCTACTTCATAGGCTGAGTACCCACCCACTGCCATCGAGTCAGATCCGACTCATAGTGACCCTTCCTTGGGTTCCCCATGCAATATCACTACAGGGTTTAAATAAATCAGAGCATACTAGTTATAATACAGTGCCTGGTACATAGAAAGCAATCTATGCTAGCTGCCTTTATAAGAGTAATGTGATCATAAAGTATCACCCATGACTACTGTCCTCCCCTAAAATTTCATCTAAATGAGACCTAATGGTCAACATTCACCCTATACCAAAGATGAGATGGTAAAGGGGGACAAGAAAGCCATATTAATAGACACAGAAAGACCAGAATGGAAATCCAAATGTTCACACATTGTGAAAAGTTTAATCAAGTCACTGGATAATAAATACAGAAATTGTCAAATCAGAACCTGATTGGATATCTAAATTTTCTCTAAAATAATAATACTTTAAAAAAAAAAAAAACACCATGGAGCACAGTTCTCTGGTACACAGGACAGACACCAACATGAGTTCAAACTGGAAAAAAAAAATATACCAGTAGAACAGCAGAAACAATAACAAAAAGAAATGTGTTTGGGGAATGGATAATGGAAGTTACATTTTAATGGAATCCAACTCATGGTGACCCCACCCATGTCAATGCAGAACTGTGCTACTTAGGGTTTTCAATGACTGACTTTTCATAAGTAGAGCACCAGGTCTTTCTTCCAAGGTGCCTATGGGTGGATTTGAACTTCCAATCTGTTGACTAGCAGCTGCATACATTAACTGCTCATACTATCCAGAGACTCACTAATGGAGACAGTTTCTTTCTTTCTGGGACTAGATAATAGTGATGTCCTTGAACACCACTGAATTGTACACTCAAGAATGGATGTTGTTGTTAGGCACCATTAAGTTGGTTCTGACTCATAGTGACCCTACATGCAGCAGAACAGAACAATATCCGGTCCTGTGCTATCCTCATAATCATTGTTATAAACACAGACCAGGAGAGACAGAGACACAGAGAAGGAGAAGAAAGACACAGAAACAGAAAGACAAGGAGGCCAACAGACTGACAGGACCCTGAGCAATAGATCCAAGGCAGGGGCAGGAGGAGGCAGGTCCTCTGGGGCTGCCCCCCAGGGGGAGGGGGTGGAGCGGAAGTGGGGACAATCCAGTCTTTTTCTTCTGTCCTTGCCACCTGCCCGCCATCCTGGTCCTGAGCAGCAACAGCAGGAGCCTCTGGCCCTGGTCCCGCCAGCTAGTCCCTCTAACCACTGTTGCCACTGGCTGTCCATCCAAGAATGAATGAATGAGCAGAGGGATGAATGAATGACTTTGTTCTTCTTTATTGGCCACCAGCCTGTCACCCCTTTCCCTCCATCTGTATCTTGCTCTCCATCCTCCCATCTCCTGCCCTCTGTCCCCAGTCCTTTCCCCCCATTCCTGTTTTCCTTTATCTGTCTCCTCCTATCCCCTCTCTGTCTCTTCCCCTACTGCTGCATTTGGTCCGTTTTCTCTTCTCCCCCTCATCCATCTCCCCCGCCCCGCTATCCTCATAATCATTGTTATAAAGTAAGCCTATTGTTGCAGCCCCTGTGTCAAGCCATCCTGCTAAGGGTCTTCCTCTTTTTCAATAACTCTCTAATTTACACCAAGCATGGTGCCTTCTGCAGGGAATGACTGGTCACCATGTCCTAAGTGCATGAGATGAAGTCTCACCATCATCCCTTCTAAGGAGCATTCTGACTATACTTCTTCCAAGATAGATTTGTTCATTCTTCTGGCAGATCATAGTATATCCAATAGCTTCACCAACCCTGTATTTCAAATTCATCATTCTTCTTCAGTCTTCCTTATTCATTTTCCAGCTTTTGCATGCATATGAGGTGACTGAAGATAACATGGCTTGGGTCAGGCACACCTTAGTCTTCAAAGTGACATCTTTGCTTTTTAACACTTTAAAGGTGGGCCCAATGCAACAAGTCATGTCATTTCTTCACTGCTGCTTCCATAGTGTTGACTGTGGTTGTCAGTAAAATGAAATCCTTGACAACTTCAATCTTTTCTCCATTTATCATGCTTATTGGTTCTGTTGTGAGGTTTCTGCTTTCTTTATGTTGAGGTGTAATCCATACTGAAGTTTGTAGTCTTTACTCTTCATCAGTAAATGCTTCAAGTTCTCTTCACTTTCAACAAGCAAGGTTGTGTCCTCTGCATATCACAGATTGTTAATAAGTCTTCCTCCAATCTTTATGTCATGTTCTTCTCCATATGGTCCAGCTTCTCAGATTATTTGCTCAGAAGAAAGGTTGGGCAATCTACTTCCGTAGTGATACCACCTCGGAAACCCAAGGAGGGGTCACTATGAGTCGGATCCGACTCCACGGCAGTGAGTTTGGTTTTTTGGTAGATTGAATAAGTATTGTGAAAGGATACAATCCTGACACATACCTTTCCTAATTTTAAACTACACAGTAGCCCCTTGTTCTGTCTGAACAACTGCTTGTTGGACTACGTACAGTTTCCACATGAGCACAGTTAAGTATTCTGGAATTCCCATTCTCTGCAATGCTATCCATTATTTGTTATGATCCACACAGTCAAATGCCTTTGTATAGTCGATGAAACACAGATCAACATCTGTCTGGTATTTTCTGCTTTTAGCCAAGATCTATCCACAAGATATCCCTTGTTCCACACATCCTCCTCTGAATCTGCCTTGAATTTCTGGCAAATCTCTGTTGATGTACAGCTGCAACCGTGTTTTGAATTATCTTCAGCAGAATTTTACTTGCATGCGATATTAATGATGTTGTTTGTTTATTTCTACATTCTGTTGGGTCACCTTTCTTTGGAATGGGCACAAATAGGGATCTCTTCCCATCTAAGAATGGTTAATATTTTGTTGTGTATACTTTACTACAATAAAAGAAATGTTTAAAAAGAAAAAAATAGTAGTGGATCTCCATAGTCACTAATGGTCCCTAGGAGTATTCCCTTCTAAATTGTGAGTAAGTTCATTGTGTATAAGCTGCTTTGTGTGTGTGTGCTTCAGGTGCAAGTTTACAGAGTAGAGTTTATTAAGTACTCAAATATGTTTCTGGATAAAACTCTTTATGACATTATTATATGAGACTTAACCCCAGAAACATGTTTTATGAACACAGAATTTTTGTCTGTTTTATACACCACTCTATTCCCATAAGGAGCTCTGGTAGCATAGCACCTAAGGCATTTGACTGCTAACCAGAAGCTGGTAGTTTTAACCCACCAGCCACTCCTCGGAAGGAAGGTTGGACAATCTACTTCTGTAGAGATCCTGCCTCGGAAACACAAGGAGGGGTCGCTATGAGTCGAGGACAACTCAATGACAGTGAGTTTGTTTTGTTTGTTTGTTCTTTCCTATTTCTAATAACAGTGCTTGGCACCAATAAACGTTTGTTGGATAAGTGAGTAAAAAAAAAAAAAAAAGCTGAATCTCAAATGATTTTAAAGAAAATGAAGAAGTTATGTTCTAAAAACTAAGATATAAAGTTGCGTAAACTGAAAAAAGTCAATCCTTCCACATTAATAATGTACTGCTATTCAATATGCATGTATAATTACTAAGTAATAAATCAAATAAAGATTTCATTATTTCATCTGTAAGTCTAAAATTTTCCTCTGATACTCTTTAATTTTACTCCAACATTAGTTCTATTTAGTGAATAAGCCAAAAAGTCTTAGTAGATGCAAACACAAACTTCCCTTTCCTGGAAAGAATGCTACATCTACAAGAGTTTTTAACTTTCCAGATCAAATAAATAAACCATTTTTAAAACAAATATTGAAAACAACTGTTAAATGGGCAGTCAGCCATTATTATTTCATTCATTCAGGATCTATTTATTGAACACTGCCCAGAGCTCAGACATTTGGGCTAAACTCTGACAATAAAGATAAAAGCAAGACACAGCCTGTGTCCTCAAAGTCACTGTTAGAGATGGACATGTTAACAGGTAATTATAAAGCAGTATAAAAGGTCTTCAACAGCAAGGATTTGAACTGGTTCATTCCATTCTGCTGAGAACTGGCATTTCTATCCTAAACAAAAAACCCAAACTCATTGCCAAAGTCGATTCCAATTCATAAAGACCCTATACGAAAGAGAAGAACTGTCCCAGAGGGCTTCCAATGTTATAAATCTTTACTGAAGCAGACTGCCTCATCTTATTAAGATAGATTCTGATTCAGTCAGTGGTCTCACTAGGGTTGATGCCACCCAACTCAGTAACTCATAATGGCATCCCCCTGTGGGCAAGGCTGGCCGGCGGAGCCTGCCCTCCCTTGCACACACACAGTGGAGCAGCATGCCCCTACCCTATCCCTGCAGAGTCTGGGAATTCACTAGTATGACCAACTAAACTCAACTCTGAAGGCCAGCAGAAGGACTTTGAGGATACAAGCTTTGTCTTGCTTTTCTTTTTTTCTTTTTTTGTCGAATGTGAAGAGACGAACAGCACTCCAGGCAGAGGGAGTAACAAGGCTAAAGCTCAAGCCATGAAAGAATATGTCACATTAGAGAAGAAAATGAGTAAATGGTACCAATGAAGGGTAGAGTTTATGGTTGAGACTACTGGGAAATGGAGGTGCAGAAATGAACAGAAAGGAGGGGTTCTCATTACAAAAGATCTTATATCTAGGCCAAGGAACAGATTATGGCACCACGAAACCTTCCTCGTCTCAAGAGGTTCCCGTAACTAGGCATCTTCTGTCATAGAATAAGCAGGACCATGAGCCACAGCACTCTCATCAACTATGAGAGCTCTCCACTAACAAACAACTATTTGTGGCTTTAACAAGCAAGTTCCCTGACTAGACTGAGAACTCATTAAGGGCAGGAGCTATCATGTTTTATTAGAGTTTATATCCCAGAGGTCTACTGCTACAATTCCTCCATTAACAGAGTCAAGCACCTGTGATGCACCAGCTATTATACTAAGCACTGGGTACTCATGGATCTCTGATGAAGTGATATTTAGGTGATACCTGAGGATGAGAGGAGGCCAGCTTACAGAATTTTCACCGTTCCTATCTTATCCTTCCTCTCAAGGAGTCCTGACAGTAAGATAGGTAAGCATTCAGCAGCTAACTGAAAGATTGGTGGTTCAAGCCCACCAGAAACTCCGTGGATGGGGATGAGGGGAGACCTGGTGATCTGTCCACATTAAGATTTCAGCTTAAGAAATCTAATAGGGTAGTTCTACTCTGTCCTATAGGGTTGCTAGGAGTCAGAATCTACTTGGTATTAAATAACCTCCTCTTTAACACACTTTGTTTGGATCAAAATCATCCTTCCCTGAATTCTCCTGCTTCTTATTCCTCTTCCTCTATATTCCTTATTCTCTTATGGATATCATTTCAGGACTCAGTCCAGCCCATTGCCTTCTCCACCTAAGATCTCATTCTACTCTTCTCATTTCAAGTTTTATTTTTCAAAAAATGCTTTTCTATTACCCAAAGAACAGCCTTATGCTTGTTAGACTATTTTCATATAAATTATTTAACTAAGAGGCAATGCAAGGTAGTGGATAACAATGTATCTATAGGTGTTGGTAGTCAAACACCTACAAATCAGATTCCCAACTACATTCTTGGTAGTTTTGTGATCTTGGGTACCTCTCTAAGCCTGCTTCCCCTCCTTTATGACAGAAATTTTTAAAAAGTTGATATCAAGGCAATTCCAAATCATGGCAACTCCAAGTGTATCAGATTAGATGCTCTCCAATGAAATTTCAGTGGTTGAATTTTCAGAAGGAGACTGCCAGGCCTTCCCAGGTACCTTTGGATGCACTAAAACCTCCAAGCTTTCAGTTATCAGCCAAACACATCAACCTTTTTGCACAACACAGGGATAAAACCAAAAACGAAACCTGTTGCCATCAAGTTGATTCCAACTCAGAGCAACCCTGTAAGACAGACCAGAACTACCCAACAGGGTTTCAAAAGCGTCATCTTTACAGATGCAGACTACTTTATCTTTCCCCCACAGAGTGCCTGGTAGGTTTGAGCCACCAGACCTTTCAGTTAGCAGCCAAGCTCTTAACCACTGTACAACCAGAGCTCTTATGACAGGGACAAGGGTAATTGCTTTTATATGCAGCATCTCATTTAATCTTCAAAAGAATCCTGGGAATAACTGTAATAAGGGTATCCAATTCTTCTGGAGATTAAATGAGATACTGTTTATAAAAGCAATTAGCGTTAACACCAAAAAAAGTCAGCCATTTTATTATTAATCATCAAGTCAGCATCCAAAAGAACTTAAGACATGATAGTACCTTGTTAGAGACTTTTAAAAATGACTAGAAAAAAGGATATGTTCAAGATCAGAGAGCTAGACAGGCACCGGGACTGGGCTGCCTGCCGGCGACGCTGAGCTACCCCATCAGTCCGAGATGGCAGAAGTGGAAGAAACCCTGAAGCGACTTCAGAACCAAAAGGGTGTGCAGGGAATCATCGTGGTGAACACAGAAGGAATTCCCATCAAAAGCACCATGGACAATTCCACAACTACACAGTACGCCAACCTCATGCACAACTTCATCTTGAAGGCACGGAACACCGTGCGTGAAACTGACCCCCAGGGTCAGTTTTTTACTCACTTATCCAACAAACGTTTATTGGTGCCAAGCACTGTTATTAGAAATAGGAAAAAACAAACAAACAAATCCTTCGAATTTGCTCCAAGAAAAATGAAATTATGGTTGCACCAGATAAAGACTATTTCCTGATTGTGATTCAGAATCCAACTGAGTAAGCCACTCTTGCCCCGGTGTTATTCCTTAATTTAATGCTCCCCAAGATGACTAGTGTTGATCATGCCAACCCCCCTGCAAGTGGAAGTCACCTGAGAGCCCACTCACACCAATCTAGTGACCAAGGGTGGGCTCCACTCCCCCCACCACAGGAATCCCTCAGGTGCACCAACTGCTCCCAGGTTCCCAGGCTGAGGGACTTCTTCTAGGAAGATCCCCTCCCCCCCCATCACTTCTGGGGTTGGGAGCAAGAGCTTGTGAGAAACAGCCCAACCGGCTTCCTTCTGACCTTCATTCAGTTCATTTGTCACCCTTGGAAAAGGCTGTTTTTCTTTAACTAAAAATAACCAAGATGCTTGCTTTAAAAAAAAAAAAAATCAGACAGCTGTATTTGTAGTATGGATTGTCCAAAAGTACATTTCTGGCCTCGACCTATCAACACAGTCACAATATCAAACCCTGACCTATGATCATTTCTACTTGGATGATCTACTACAGCTTTGTCAAAACTTGATCATCTTCCCACAAAACTGACTCCCCTGGAGTCTTGTCACTTCAGAGAGACTCCATCCTCTCCTTCATTCATGTTTATAATCACTAGTTTGTCATGTGTAATCTGAAAAGTCTGGCAGATCCATCTTTTTGTCTTCATTCCCATAGCAAAGCCTCTAAAGTATGGAAAGACTATAGAAGCAGCGATGCAAGCCTCAAAGGTGGAATATCACTGTGAGTCCAGATGAAGTCCTGAGTTAACCTCCTGATTCATTTCCCTACCAGGAGTCTTGGTCTATTTCAAATTGTATGCAGTACAAAGGAGCAAAGGGAAATCTAAATATAAGATTATCCCTTGATAGTACAGAAAATTATCACAAAGTAGATCAAAGTAAAGCTACGCAAAGTCACCTAAAAGACACTAAATGGTTCTCATTAAAACCTGAGGCATGATGTTTGAAATTATTAACATGACTTATGAAAAATGGTGTCAATCTTAAGAGTAGTCAGAATGAGGAGAAAGAGAAAAGAAATCTGGAGAGAAAGAGTATGTGATCTGACTGATATATATATGCAAGAAAAGCCCTATTGTGAGGATGGATGAGTGCAGGGACTGGACTCATTTTACTGAAGCTGTATGAGCAAAACAAAGACTCTAGTCCAGGAACCAAGAGAAAGCAGACACAAAAATAATGCCTTACACATAAACTTTCTCTTATCATTATAACCAACCTTCGAGTTCTAATTCCTTCCTCACAACCCACCAACAAGCAGAACATGTACCACTCAGGAAGATATATTTAATTCCTTTTGCCAATTCTATTTCTCACATGTTAGTTAATAAACTGTCATTCTAATTTACACCTTTCCACCTCTCATAAACAAAACAAAAAAAACTCATTGCCATGGAGTCAGATCCGACTCATAGCGACCCCTCCTTGGGTTTCCAAAGCAGAAGTAGACTGCCCAGTCTTCCTTCCGAGGAATGGCTGGGTGGGTTGGAACTACCAGCCTTCTGGTTAGCAGTCAAATGCCTTGGGCACTATGCCACCACAGCTCCTTCTATCCCTTATGATGGGGAAAAAAAAAAAAAAAATCACTGTCATTGAGTTGATTTCAATGCAGAGCGACCACCACTGGGTTACCAAGGTGGTAAATCTTTATGGAAGTAGATGGTCCCATCTTCCTTCCAAGGAGTGGCTGGTGGGTTTGAACCACCAACCTTCTGGTTAGCAGTCAAATGCCTTAGGCATTGTGCCACCACAGCTCCTTATCTCTTATAGCAGTTATTTATTTGTTTGTGGGAGGTGGGTTTTTATTTTCTGTTTCTCTTGCTTGGCCAGTGAGGTAGAATTACATGATTCAGCTCTTCCAAGTCCCATTGACCAAACACTGACTGATAAGATTGCATTTGTGTCTGTAAGACAGAAGCTCAAATCCTGGACTAAAGAGAACTGAACAAGGTAAATGTCAACCTCTGAGGAAAGCCATCATGCTTTAATAAACCCATCTCTCCAGCGCACACTAACACAGACCTGTCATATAAACCATGTATACATCTCTGCCAAATCCCATTCATGTTTTTTAAATGCTACTTTCATCTTGCTGCAACTTAGTAGCTACAACAGATCCCTACTGCCTTTCATGTCATTTTTAAGCCACCAGTTTATATGAAAGCAGCTCTGGTGGCACAGTGCCTAACGCATTTGACTGCTAACCACAAGATTGGTGGTTCAAACCCAACAGCTACTCCAAGGAAGGAAAACAAGGCAATCTAATTCCGTAAAGATTTACCCCTTGGAAACCCAAAGGGGGCTGCTATGAGTCAGAACTGACTGGATGGCAGTGAGTTTGGTTTTGCTTTGGAGTTTGTATGAAAGGCCATTCTCCTATCCCAGGGAAACCCCGCTATATCAGCCCTGGCCTCGGCACATGCCATAGTCCCTGTACCTCCATTCTTCTGTTCACATCCCTTCTCTAATTCATCAGCTCTTCCCAAACGTCTTCCCTTACTATAAATTCCTTTAGGCACTTCAATTAATACACATGACTGATCTTAAAACTCGCTCTTGTCATTGTCTAACTAAGCTCAAGTACAATATGACTTTAAGAACCCTCATTCAAAGTACATACTATGTAAAGGGCTGAGCAGGCATCTCATACATGTCTTCCTGAGTCAAAATTATTTGATAACCAAATACTAAAAAGCTAAATCTTCAGCCTATACAAGGTTGGGTCTGGTGTTTTTTTTTCCTTTTGTTTTTGCAAATCAAATCCAGAACGTGTAACTGATTCCTTTAAATATGAAATGTGCTTAGTCTAACAGCAAGGCCGACAAGTAACTTATACTCAAATCTAAGTGTGTACCACCCCCATCCAAGCATGTATTTTAATACAACCAAAGCTGACAATAAGGCATATAAGCAACCTTTCTTACAAGAGCCAGACCCAGCATAGCTGTTGAGCTCTCCCTGGAATACAGCAGACTGGGTCCCAGTAGGCTGTTACCTAGGAAGTCAAACAATTCCAATTACCTCACAAATCTGCAGAGACACAAGTGTTTGCCAAAAATACAAGGCCAATGGTGAATGGAGCCAATGATACAGTGGCTCTGTGAGCCACACGTCATAGCAACAGGACTGGCATCACTCTGAAAAGTGTATATGGACAATACATCAGCAAAAATGAAATACTCCATGTGGTCTAAGTTCATCTCCCAATGTTTATCACAAGATGACACTATAGTGAAGGAGAGTAGGTTGCTCATCTTTTTTAAATAAAATGAAGGATAATCTGTAAGGAGCTTTTACTCTTATTCAGTTTTCACACCTTATAGTACAACCCTTTTTTACATCACATCAGGAAAACAATTAAAGAAACTGAGAATTTTTTATTAATAATAGTTTATGTACACTGTGTACATTTAAAAGCAGCAATGCCTTAAGATAGTCTCCAAATTGTGAAAATTTCCACTTACTAAATCAAAAAAAAAAAAAATTATTTGTTCATTCAACAAGAATGTATTAAGTTCCTAAACTAGGCATGAGGGATTTAATGGTGAAGATAGTTTTATATCTGCCCCCCAAAAAAAATTGCATAAAAAGTATTTATTCATGTTTCCAAGACTCATGATATTCCAAGGTCAATCCAACTTTCTGCTGATTCCTAATTTTAAAAAATTTATTCAGAACTTCCAAGACTTGATGAAATAATATTTCCAGGGGTGAAACATATCCAAAAGTGAAAATTCTGCATTATAACTTCTTTTATAAATGCCTTACCAAAATTCAAATATCCACTATATAGTATACCTACTTGGTGGCTACTGAGATAATTTCAAAAGATCTGATAAAAAAAAAAAAAAAAATGATACCATTAAACAGCATTCCAACATGTTTTTTTATAAAATTAGATGGCTGAGCTTAAAAATCAGAATTATAATTCATGAAGTAGATTTGTTCTTCATTACCGCCATGAAACATAGATAATATAAATCACCAGGTAACATTACCAATTATGCTAGAGCAGCATCAGAATTACTGACCCCTTCTAAGGATTAATACTTCTTTCAAAATACTATCTCATGTGAGGCAAAGCAATTATTAAGCCCCTTAGAAAAGCATAAGCCCTTCGTAACATGGCCACAAAGCAGTTTTCTGTTCTGCGTACAGAACTCATTTTTCTCCTCTGAGACTACCTCGTCATGCACTATTTGTCACTAATGGATTGGGTCATTCCTTAGTGTAACAAATTTGCTCTCCAGAGAATAAAGCAATGAAGAAAAAGTATTTCAATGTCTGATACTCAGAGTTTATTAGACTATACATAACGCAGACTCTAGCTGGTTTATTTTAAAAAGGGAAAATGTTAATTGTATGTATAATCAAATTCTTAAATCTGATGCAACAGTTTCAATACCAACACATTACATTTTCTAAGTACATCTGCCACATTGAAATCACCCTCACACAACAGAATTTTTTAAGTTTCTATTAATCCCACACCAAATCACCTAAATTATATGCTAAACTACACCAGTTTCGTAGCAAGTGTGGTAAGGTACTTTATCTACTACAGATAAATACATTAACTGTTTTTCTCATTATTGACTTCTGTGGTAGTGAAGGTTGTGTGTCAGCTTGGTTGGCCTGATTTTGAGTGACTGGGCAGCTAGATGTAGTATTCTCTATGATGAGACTGGTAATCAACTCCATGGTGGACTCTACTATGAGCAGCTGAGTAGCTGCCTTAAGGATGTGGTCGGCTCCCAGTATATAAGAAGACACACTGAGAAAGGTCTTGAGTTTTTGGGACATCTGGATCCTGCAATTGGCTGAGTCTTCATCTCAGTGTCCTACCATGTTGTCTGCTGATCTTGGGACTGTTAATGGACTTGAATTAGTACTCTGCCATGTGGTTTGATAATTTTAGGACGTGCCATTTTACCTGATGACCTTGGGTTCGTCAGCCTCAGCAGCCAGCAGCTGTCTGAATTAAGAAAAGCCTCCAGCTTCAGAGGGCCAAGAGCAAGAGCTAGAGCTGAAGCCCAAAGTTGAGGGCTTTCACCCGGCCCCTGGAGCTAGGACTTTGAACTTGGACTTCTATCCTCCTAAAGTGTAAGAGAATAAATCCCTGTTTGTTGAAGCCACCCATTTGCGATATTTTCTGTTAGAACTACACTAGAGAACCAAAACAACCTCCAAACTTAGTTTATATATATATGTATATGTATATATACATATACATATATATATCACATGACTAAAATGCTCCAAGTCATCATTGTTTAATGCAATGTTTCTCACTCTGATATATACTGAACTTAAAAACCAAATCAAACTTACTGCCATTGAGTCAATTCAGACTCATAGCAACCCTACAGGGCAGAGTAGAACTTCCCTTTAGGGTTTCTAAGGCTGTACTGTAAATCTTTACAAAAGCAGACTGCCTTATCTTTCTCCCATGGAGTAGCTGGTAGGTTTGAACAGCCAACCTTCTGGTTAGCAGCCAAATGCTTTAACCACTATACCACCAGAGCTCCTCACTTTGAACTTGTTATCTTTATTCCTTGTGTCCTCAGTTCTCTACACATTCCATAAAAATCTTGCTGTATTTGTGACTGGCCAAATTACTGCAGGCACACCATAATAACTACTCATCTCAGCTAGAGAGCATTCCAAAATAAAAAAAGGTCCACTTTTAAGGTACTGCAAATTTCTCTGGTAATTTGAACGATTTGTTGCTTTTATCAAACAGCAAATGTTTCAACCTTCCCATCTTCCAATCAGTATGGCTCACTAGTGTTAATACTGGGGAGAAATACTAAAGGGAGAAAATCATTTAAACATTTCATATTTATATGGGTATCTTCCTTTTTAGCATCTCTCTTTGCTTTCCAAAATTCTGGTAGGGAAAAAAAATTATCTCCTTGTAACTTCTCCCTTGGGAGCTCTGGTAGCATAGTGGCTAAGCCTGCTAACCAGACGGCTGGCGGTTCAAACCCACCAGCCACTCCTCGGAAGGAAGGTTGGGCAATCCTACTTCCATAGTGATACTGCCTCGGAAACCCAAGGAGGGGTCGCTATGAGTCGGGGCCGACTCGATGGCACATAACAACAACAACAACAACAACTTCTCCCTTTGTGAGCTATCAAAAGGAACTATATTTCAGAGAGCTAAAGGCTTACATTTTGCTGAGGCCTGAAAAGTACAACAGTTTAGTGTTTTATTTTGGAAAAAAAACTAAAAATACCTCCTCCACCCCACTCCAGACCTGAGCACTTGTGAAAAGGTGTTTTATGTAAATCCCACTAGTCAAATCCTGAGGAATAACCTGGGTACAGAGTATATTAACCACCGTCCTTTCAAAAGCTAAATTTACATTCTATTGAAATAAACTTTTTAAAAATGCAGAAAGGATTACAATTATCCCAGCTCTTTTTTAAAATTGAAAAATTAATTCCAGATATTAAAAGTTCATTTCCCCCCATGAAATCCTGAATATCGTATGCATGTCAAAGAATGACTGACATTTTATACCTTTACTTTAGAAACTTAGGGATCCCTGGCAAGTTACAAAGCAATTACCTAAACATTCCAATGACATTTAACTGCTACCAACCTGCCTGATGTTATTTAATCGGCCACAGCTGTTGGTGCCACAATACCTGAATGTGTGAACCAAGAATTGAGCCCTTTATCCGACAATGAAATCTTTTGGAGCCAGACTTGTTTTGTGTCTTCCATGCAGCTTCCCCACTCCACATAGGACTACTAAATTCCAACAGATATAACATGCAAATCGCAGCCACACAAACACATGTATATACAGTTTCACACACACACAAGGGGAAAATAAAAAAAACATTCAAGACTGCTTTCAGATCCCTGCTCTTAGTAAGTGGGTGGTATTTTGAGTAAATTCTTCATATTTTCATCATTATGGGTGACTGAGTATCACTCTGGGACCAATTCCTCATATACGTCAATCATCAATAGGGATTGAAATGGAACTTGCTGAACAGGGAAACTGGAACAGCGCCTGGGGTCTGAAAAGCTTGCAAGTGGCCATGGAAGGCTCAACAATTGATCTGTATTCACCAGAAGAACAGAGGAATAAGGAGAATCTGGAATAGGAGGAGGATACGATATATATGGTTAATTGCTTCCATGAATAGCTGCCTCCTTTGCCATGAGACCAGAACTGGATGGTGAACCATTACTGATCATTTTTGATCAAAGGTTCCAGAGAAAACCTAATAAAAAGAGGGGAAATACAGAACAGAATTTCAAATTCTCATGGACTCAAGATGTTCTGGAGCCATGGAGGGTAGATGAAACCCTGAAACTATTACCTTGAAATAACTTTCAATCCCTAAACCAAAAGTATCCCCTGAAGTCTTCTTAAAATGGAACAATAGTTTAGCTTAATTAGTAAAAAAAAGAAGAAGAAGAAGAAATAGTTCACCTTTTTTAAAAAGCATTATACTCTTTAAAAAAATATCTTTATGGGTTCAAATTTACAACAACTCAAAAAATTAGATAGGAACCTTAGAGGACAAAGGGTTTATGCTAATGAAGAAGTAAACAACTCAGAAAAGGAGGAGGAACATTGTTGCACAACATGAAAAATGTATTCAATGTCACTGAATTTTACATGTAGAGTCTGTTGAATTGGTGTATGTTTTGCTGTGTATATTCTCAACAACAACAAAATAAATAACGTTAAACAAATATACAAATGTCTGATTATGGAATTAATTCATGATGTTTGCAGAGAACTTGAGAAATATCAAAACTTAAACAAATAAGCAAAAGACTTCCAACTGTTTGAAACAGTGATAACCATTCATGATAGTTTGGATTTTTTAGATTTTCTTTCTATGAAATATTTACATGAAATTAATGTACTCTGCAGACAATGCATATATTTGTGTACATACTAAATATATGAGTATAGGTATACATTACTGAAATTTTGGATTTCTATTCATTCTTTGAAATATTTATATAAAATGCATATATTCTCACAGCATGACTACATATATGTTCATATATATTTATATTGTGTCACAATATATTTTTACATTGTTAATAATCTATATTTATGCATTTTATTATTAAAATATTATTTTTAAAATTTACTTTAGTACCAAAAAAAATTCAGAACTACTGTTTGCAGTTGTTCATCTACTTTTACAAAAGGTTCAAGGGTCTACCAGGAGTTCAACTATTAGCTGCTCCATAAGAATTCCATGAAAACCCAGAGGCTCAGAGAAGTTAAGTAGCCCACTCCAAAGCAAAATCAGTAAAAGACAAAGGTGGGATTCCAGCCACGTATCTGACAGCAAGTTCTGAACCCTTACTACTGGGCAATGCAGCCTCTCAACTGAATGAATAGGCTCAGCTCAGCGGCCCTCTGGATTGCCTGAACATCCTACTGTCACCACAGCCTCTCTGATCCTTGGTTTTAAAGTATTTAAAAAGCAACTAATTGAGCAAGTGACCCAAAAATTGCCACAACTAAATCCACAGGCTTTTACTGAAAGTAGTTCTCAGTTAATTCAATGACCAGGATTTGGATGATACTCTGCTACTTTCTCAGAAAGTTCATGACAAATCCTTTTCACATAAGGTTTTCTTTTGGTAAGATAAAAGTAAAACATGGCAAACTTCCATGCATATTTTAGATTCTTAAAGAGTATCACTTTTAAAGTGTACTATGTTCCTATATAGGCAATTTCTCAAGTCTTTACTTCATTATTAAATAATTTTCTTAATCTGAATTAAATTACTCTGTATCACTTGTATGAATGACTCTACCAGATCCATCTTGTAAAAAAGCAATTGTAGTCAAACATTTAATTATACGTACACATCAACAGCTCCTAATGAACTAAATGAGATCATTCATCTAGAGATAACCAAGGTTCAAACCAATTGAAAGTTTACAGAAAATAGTTGTTACTGTTGTTATGTGCCATCGAGTCAGACCTGACTCATAGCAACCCCTACTTGGGTTTCCAAGGCAGTATCACTATGGAAGTAGATTGCCCCAACTTCCTTCTGAGGAGTGGCTGGTGGGTTTGAATTGCCAGCCTTATGGTTAGCAGTCAGATGCCTTAGGCACTATGCTACCAGAGCTCCTACAGAAAATAGTAGAGAATATTAAAAAGCAGCACAGCATTAAACCTAATAGATATATGCCAAAAAGACAAAATAATTGAATTGTTGGTTTTAGTACTAGAAAAAGCAAACAGGTTAAGAGTGAAAAAACACACTACAACTTTTTTTTTTAAGGGTACAACAAAGTAAGCTATTTAAGTGATAAAACAACAACAAAAAATGGCCTAAACAAAGCTGACTAGGTACCCAAAACTGCTATGGCATAATTAAACATACAGATTGTAAAATGGGTAAGTTTGTGCCAAAAGCAGATTGAGAGAATGTAAGCTAAGTTCTAAGTATAAGGATCATCTTATTTTATTAATTGGAAATTTTACTAACTATAAATATATAGTTATATATATAGTTATAACTATAACTAGCTAACTCTTAGCTAATGTTACAATTCAAAACTCTCTGATTTCCTCATATAATTCTCTTAATATCAATTATTATAAGAAAGAAAATAACTGATAAATATTAGATGGAAATTCAAACATTTTCAACTAAAATAAAAGTAATCCAATTCATGAGCTATTAATAAGTCTAAAATGAACCATGAAAATTATGAATGTGACCATTTTGTGACCAAATGTGACCAAAAAAAAAAAAAATTTGATCATTTGCTCTAATACTACAAGCTTTCTATTTCAACCTTTCCTAACTCTGAAAGCACCATTTAACAAACTGCACAAATGAGAACTAGAAAATTGCCATTTTAATATTTATATTTTTCTCTTTAAATGCCATGAAATGATTTCTTGAGCCACCTATGACAAAGGCCGTTCATTCCAAAGGCAATAGGGTGGGAAAGACGAGAGGAAACAGGCGACTATTTAAACTAATACAGCAAATTTCAAGACAGCTTCAATTCTAAGTAAGATTTCTCTAAAAAAAAAAAATGTTTTTGGGAACTCAATACCATTTCCAATAGCTACCAAAAAGATAAAATACTTGAGAATAAATCTTACCACGAACACAAAAGATCTATACAAAGAAAACTACAAAACACTACTTCAAGAAACTGTAAGAGATCTACATAAATGGAAGAACATACCATACCATGCTCATGGACAGGAAGATTGATCATTGTGAAAACGTCAATACTACCCAAAGCAGTCCATATACTCAATACAATACCAATCCAGATTCCATCAACATTCTTTAATGACACGGTAAAGCCAATCACTAATTTTACGTGAAAAGGAAACAGAACTCAGATAAGCAAATTACTGATGAAGAAGAAGAACAAAGTAGGAGGTCTCACACTCCCAGATCTCAAAACCTACTACACAGCCACCGTTGTCAGAACAGCCTGTACTGGTATGACGGGCACAAAGATCAGTGGAACAGAACTGAGAACCCAGAAATCGATCCATCCA
>NW_006921769.1:3060625-3061169 GCF_000298275.1 Orycteropus afer afer
CTACTCGCCAAAGTAGGAGATGGAACAATGTTTTATATAGTATGTTATGCCAGTTGAGCTTGATGTCCCCTATGATTATGGTTAAAAGGACCAATCTTACATGGAAAGGTATTTGCTGATCCATTGAGAGACAGGTTCAGGACTACTTAAAGAAAGAAATAGCAAATATAGCAATGAAAAAACCCAGAAATGACGATGTACAACTGAAATGCTACTGCAAACTCCTACAGGTAAATAAATGTATAATATCTTGTTACAAACTCTAAATTAAAAATATTATGGAACTCTCTGCCCATATCCTTCCACAGAAACATCAATCAACCCTGAACTCCTGTCTTCTTCCCAGATCCAGGACTAAATTTAGTCCCATCTTCCTTTTCAAACTGAAGCTTCTGCTTCCTCCCCCATTGTGGACCAAGGCCTCAGCCTTCAAAATGTGGCCACCAAGTCAGGAGCCTCCCAACTGAAGTTAACAGACACTTACTGAACTCTTCTGAGACAGATGCTATGGGAGATAAAAAGACATTAGTGACCAAAAAAGACA
>NW_006921769.1:3061781-3062311 GCF_000298275.1 Orycteropus afer afer
TCTGGTAGCGTAGTGCCTAAGGCACTTGACTGCTAACCAGAAGGCTGGCAGTTCAAACCCACCAGCCACTCCTCGGAAGGAAGATGGGGCAATCTTCTTTCATAGTGATACTGCCTCGGAAACCCAGGGAGGGGTTGCTATGAGTCGGGTCCGACTCGACGGCACACAACAACAACAACAACAATCTATTGCTGATGGAAAGGCAAAATGGTACAGCTGCTATGGAAAACTGTCAATTCCTCAAAAAGTTAAACACAGAACTACCATATGACCCAGCAATTCCAATCCCTGATATACCCAACACAACTGAAAACAGGAACACAAACAGAAACCTGTACATCGGTGTTCACTGCAGCAATATTCACAATAACCAAAAGGTGGGAACATCCTGTTCATCAGCAGATGACTGAGTCAACAAAATATGGTATTAACATGCAATGGATATTATTCAGTCACAGAGAGAAAGAAGTCCTGATATATGCTACAACATAGATTAACCTTGAAGACGTTGTTGTTGTTGTTGTTGTTAT
>NW_006921769.1:3062916-3066775 GCF_000298275.1 Orycteropus afer afer
ATCCAGTGGAAAACAAAAGCTATTTACATATAAAAGATCAGCATGTAGAGCAGATGAGTGTGACCCTAGGATCAGACACAGACACACCTGAGTTCAAATCTAACTCCTGCTAGTGACTTGACCTTTTAAGACTTTCTTTTCTAAATCTCAGTTTCCTTATTTCAAAAATGTAAATAACAATACCTACTCTCTTTCGTGCAGTTGTGAGGTAAAATGAATTAAACAACATGCATAGCACAGTGCCTACCACAAAGAGGGCACTCAAAGATTAGCAATGTCACTGTTAGTTACTTCTACAACAGAAAGCACAAATGCTGCCACAATGCAATAAAAAACAGCAGAGTTTGGAGGTTGGAATGAACCCTTTAACTGAGGTGGAAAATGAAGTTGTCAGGGAAATGGCAAATTTTAACTATGTTTTAAAAGAAAAAGGTCTTGTAAAAAATGGAGACCTGAGTTATTATGATCTGGGACTGAAGCTAATTTGTTTTGTGGCCTGAGTGGTAGGCAGTGGGGGATCACTTAATATGCTTGGGTCTCAGTTTATTTACCTGTAAATTAAATGACTGCTACATCTTCCAGTGCCAACATTCTGTGTAGGAATCAGGTAGGCAAAGAAAAAGGAGGGGGAATTCTAGGTATCATTTATTCAATGTGCTAAGAAAATTCAGAAAACATAGCTATACAAAAGAAGAATCCTCCAGCTAGGTTCCCAGTAAGAAAGAAAACACGAACCTAATTTTGACTTCCCCTGTAGGTAGAAAGTCAAGAGCGCGATGGTTAAGCACTTAGCTGCTAACCAAAAGGTCACAGTTCAAACCCACCAGCAGTTCCACAGGAAAAAAAGACCTGGCAATCTGTTCCCCATAAAGATTACAGCCTAAGGACACCCAATGGGGGTAGTTCTAGTCTGTCCTGTAGGTCGCTATGAGTTGGAATCAACTTAACAGCACACAACTGAGCGAAATGGAGTAAAAAACAGAAGACACGATAAAAATAATAGCATAGAGGGCAGGATAAACTGGAAAACGGAGATTATGGGCACTAAAACCAACTAGCAGACTGACTGGATAGGATTCAAAAGTTCAGAGGCAGTAAGATAGAGATTTTCAAATCCCTAGGTTCTTGTCCCATGGGTAGATTAATTAGAAACACTGGTTTGAGAAGTCCCCTAAAGTCTCTAGGTTTCGGTTCCCTCATAAAAGAAAACTTTTATTTCTTCCATTTTCTTTTTTTAAGTTCCCAGCTAAGTCTAATACGTGACAACCATTAAGAACCACTGTTGAGACAAAGAGGATAAAAACAAAGAACAGTGAGGAATTAATAAATAGAAGGACATCTCTAAATAAGCCAGAATTGATGGGGCAGGATTCTAGAGTGTAACTAACTGCTAGGAACTTATTTATCCACAGACTGGAAGGAGGCTATCTTTTCCAATAAGAGGGACAGGAAAAAGGTAGGGATGAGTGTTAAGTAAGAAAGCAGAAGCTTCCAGCTAATCCACTCCATCTTCTCTAATCAAGAATCTGTTTCAAATTCAACTATAGGTCAATTCACATTACCATAAGCACTTCAGAAATTTCTATACAATAAAAAGATTACCAAAGTCTGTCAATATGTTCACTTACCTAAAACAAGCAAAGAATTTTAATTGTCTACACTTTATGAAAACATTTTATTTCGTTTAGTAATTTTCATTCATTTCACAACCACCTACTCAATGCTTACTATCTGTCAGTCACTGGGAATACACAAATAAATAAAATAGGGTTGCTGTGCTGGAAAAAAATTATAAAGTAGGAAAAGTTGACATTTTTAAGATTTTAAAACCCAATTTGATTAGGAACTATTAAATTTCTATGAAGAGTTAGAAAACTGAGGAATTAGGAAAGACTTCACAGAAAAGCTGACAGAAGAGCCGTTCTTTGAACGCTAAGACTCACTTCATAGGGACCAGGGTTTAAACAAATTGGCAATACAGTGTACTAAGGGTTATTGCTTTAAAAAAAAAATCAGTCCCAACTACTATTATAACTTTGTTTATTCAAAAATGTTACTTTTACACTTTAAAAGGTCAAGTCATTTAAAGATTACAGTCAAAGGAAAAACAACATATCTCAGTAATTTCCAGAAGGTATTTTAGGAAAAAGTAATGGCTTTATAAAACATTACATCCCTTAAAAATATTTCCTATGTAAAAACAAAATACAACACATACAAACACAAACATATACATACATACAAAGACATATACAAATAAATACAAAGAGATTATCTGTTAGGCTATAAATAGACAGCTCACATATATTTGGGGGTAGGAGGTATATGGAAGACAGATGTTCACTGTGATAATTTCTTTTACTTATAATATACCTGATCCTGGTCCATTTTTACATACACAGTTTTAAAATATGTATTGCCTAAAAAATGCCTTAAATCCTTTGTGCAGAATATAATTAATTCTCTAAATATATAAACTAGTATTTCCCATACCAGAGACACCAAGCCTCTATGGTCAGAGTTGTCTTATATGATAATCCAGTACAGATTTAAATTGCACTAATTCACAACTGACTAATATGAATGGGAAAGAAATGATGAACCAAATTCTTCCAGCTGCTTCACCATCCAGAAAATTCACAAAAAAACTTTATCTATTAGATATGATGATATTCACATCCTCCACCGCGAAAGAAATTTCACATATTTTTTAAATGTTTGCCATTTTGAAAATGATTAATGATCTTTAGTTATAAAAATGATCTTTAAAAGTTATTTTACACAAACCAATCATGACTAATACTGAAAAGGAATACTTTCAGCTAAAATGTACCATAATATAGTCTTTTGAAGGCACAATACATTGTTTTTATTAGTATGGCATGCAGCTGTATTATGTGTACTTCTAACCAACACTCAGTTTAGTGCTAGCATAGAAAACTGGAAATTTATGGCAGCTACTATTGGGGCATAAAGACAAAACTGAGCCACATTTATTCTGGTTAAGAAAATCTACTAAATTGAAAAGAATATTGCTTATGGATGACCATTACCCACATTAAACTCTACACTGAGAAAAGAAAGGCCAATTTAAAAACAAAAATGTCAGATGGTGATTTCCCAGAGACCTGGAAACATGAGTATTACCATGTTATTCCATTACAAACCAGTTCTTCACAAATTTAGTTACACATTTAAACTTTTGATGAAACTTAATCTGTTTACTCAAATCAGAGGAAATAAGCTGCCTACAGGAAATAAGGCAGTAGCTTATTGATCCAGTGTTACAAGGTTGACCTTCTCCATGTGCAATGTTTAGCCACAGTATATTGGAATAAAAGGCAAAGATTAGGATGCAAACCCCTTCTCGTTTCCTCTGAGGATGGACTTTATAACGGTGAAATATTATGTTGGAACTTGTGCACTTCTAAACTTACAATCCTTTAGTACATAGCCCAAGAAACTGATCAACAGAATAGGAAGAAGTTATAAAGTGCTGTTTCAGAAAAAAACTGACAACATTAATACTATTGAAATACTTTTTTTGAATATCAGCCAAATAGTAAAAATAATTTTATAGGTGGTAAAACATTATAGCCTTAGAGACCACCTTAACTTCACCCTGTTTTTCTATATGCTGATGAATTAAGGCTTTGGTGTCACAGTTTTACTCTACTCTCTGGCACTTTTCCATAATGTAGACATTTTGTGTGCTGTAGTTAATGAAGATTTGACCTTATTCTTCAAAGGAAATTTGATTGCCTTTAAATAAACATACTTCTTGCTTTCAAAAAGCTTAATAGGATTGTGTAAAAAGGACTCAGGATAATAGAGACCAATTGTAGTGCCCTAGATGGGC
>NW_006921769.1:3067490-3069590 GCF_000298275.1 Orycteropus afer afer
AAAAAAAAAAAAAACTCAATAATGACACTCAAAGAAAAAGACAAAGAAAAAACGTGAGATAACTACAATACCAATAGCTTATTCTGAAATTTGGTAAAGGTTTGAAAAAATATGTGTTTATCCTGCATTTCAAGTAAGAAACTGTATTTCATGGTAATCAAATAGCCCACATTGATAAGGGAATGCTATTTTGCACAGAAAATTGCCAGCTTATAAAGGTGAAGAAATGATACGATTTAAAAATCCCATTTTTATCACCATTTTGCCAGTTCCAAACCGAATGACGTCAAGTTGATTCCAACTATTAGCAATCCTGCAGGACAGAGCAGAACTGCCCCATAGGGTTTTCAAAGCTGTAAATCTTTATGAAAGCAGACTGCCCTATCTTTATTCTTTGAAGCAGTTAGCTGGTGGATTTGAACCACTGATGTTTTACTTAGCAGTCAAGCACTTAACCACTGTGCCACCAAGGTCCCTATTTTGCCACTTAGAAAAAGGTAATTGATTCAGGTACCAGTCATCAGTAGATGGTAACATTAGGTGATACAATGTGTAGATGTGTATATGGTGCCTGTCTCACAGGGAAAAACTTAACTTTACAATGAGGAGATCAGTGATCTCCTTAATCAGTCTTAGCTTCATTAATAGTGAGACAACTACATATGTGACTCCTAGTACAATGGCAATATGAAGTATACACATTGCCTATTAAATACTCTTGCCAAAAATGTTTATGCAAACACTAATCTAGCCTACAGATCTAAATTCTAGTTTCCAGAAAATAAAGAGAATAGAAGACAAGTTAAATACCACCAGAGAGGTACAATCAGACATACACAGAAGAAGAAAGATTCCATGTTAGGCTACACCTTTCATCTCTTCAATATGTCACTGTCATGCAAATGGAACAAAAAGGGAAGAAAGGACTATTTTAGATTACAAAAGACTAAAGTGACATAACCATAATCAAATGCAATATGTGTTCCTTGACAGGATAGTGGTTTGATCAAAGACATTATGGGGATGACAGGATAAATTTTAATACAGACTGGATATTAGATAATACTAGAGAATTTTGGCTAATTGTTAGTGTTCTGGTCATATGGCAAAATGTTCAACCAAAATAAAATTAAATTAAATACATAACAAGGAATTTAGGGTTAAAATTTCATGAGGTTTATAATATGCTTTAAAGTAACTCAAGAGGAAAAAAAAAGGAAAAAGTTCAAACAAACAAACAAACAAAAAAACCCACTGCTATCCAGTCATTTCTTACTTAAGAGTTAAAGCACTAGGCTGGCAATCAAAAGGAAACCTGTTTGAACCCACCAGCCACTCCTTGGGAGAAAGATATGGCAATCAGCTTCCATCAAGATCTACAGTCTTAGAAATCCAATTCTACTCTATCCTATAGGGTAACTATGAATCAGAAAACAATTAACTGTCAAATATAGGTAAAGTTCAAGTTGAAGTTGAAGATAATTAAAACAAGTCCACAAGAGCCAAAATATGACCTTGAATACATCCTTCCTGAATTTAGAGACCATATGAAGAATAGATTTAATGCATTGAACACCAATGACCAAAAACCAGAGGAATTATGGGATGACACTAAGAACATCATCCGTGAAGAAAGGAACAAGTCATTAACAAGACAGGAAGGAAAGGCCAAAATGGATGTCAGAAGAGACTCTGAGACTCATCCTTGAATGAAGAGAGGCTAAAGCAAATGGAAGAAATGACAAGATGAAAGAGCTGAACAGAAGATTTGAAAGAGCAGCTTGAAAAGACAAAGTCAATTATTGTAATGAAATGTGCAAAGACATGGAGTCGAAAGCCAAAGAGAAAGAACACTCTTGGCATTTTTCAAGCTGAAAGAACTGAAAAATATTTAAGCCTCAAGTTGCAATACTGAAAGATCCTATGGGCAATATATTGAATGATGCAGGAAATATCAAAAGAAGACAGAAGGAATACACAGAGTCAATGTACCAAAAAGAGTTGGTCGATGTTCATCCACTTCAGGAGGTGGCATATGATCAAGAACCAATGGTACTGAAGGAAGAAGGTGAAGCTGTGCTGAAGGAAGTGGTGAAAAAC
>NW_006921769.1:3070573-3075283 GCF_000298275.1 Orycteropus afer afer
ATTTACCTCAAGTAGATACACTCCTTGGAGAGAACAATCATGGGAGAAAGAAGGGCTGTTTATGCACAGGGAGACAGCTCAGGGTGCAGGAGTCCATGGAGGGATGGACACAGGGAAGAGGTAACTATGGGGAGGAAGTGGAAGGGGAGTTTTTGCATTGTGGTAAACTGTGGTCAATGTCATGAGACAAAGTATATGTGAACTGCTGTGGAAAGTGAATTTACTTTGTAAATCTTCACCCAAATCACAATAAAAAAAGAAAGTGAGGATGACTTAAGAGGATGACTTGAAGCACTTACAGATGAAGACTAAAGACTAGTGTGCAGTACTGATTGCATCTCAACATAAAGGAAACAAAAATCCTCTCTAGTGGACCAATAAGCAGCATCACAACAGAGAAAAGATTAAAGTTGTCAAGGACTTCATATTACTTAGTTCTACAATCAACACCAATCGAAGCGGAAGTCAGGGTATCAAATGACATATAGCACTGGGCAAATCTGCTGCAGAAGACCTCTTTAAAGTGCTGAAGAGCAACGATATCTCCTCGAAGACTAAGGTGCGCCTGACACAAGCCTTATGTGCATGTGAGAACTGGACAATGAAAAAGGAAGACCGAATAAGAGTCAACACTTTTGAGTTGTGGTGTTGGTGAAGAATACTGAAAGTACCATGGACTGCTAAAAGAACTAACAAATCAGCGCTGGAAGAAGTGCAGCCGGAATGCTCCTTGGAGGTGAGAATGGCCAGACTTCGTCTCACCTACTTTGGTTATGTTGTAAGAAGCAACCAGGAGAAGGATATTATACTTGGTGAAGTGGAGGGTCAACGAAAAAGGGGAAGGCCCTCAACAAAATGGACTGACACAGTGGCTACAATGTTGGGGGCTCAGGTGTAACAAGGATCGTGGGGATGGCACAGGACCAGGAAATGTTTTGTTCTGTGACACAAAGGGTCACTATGAGTTGGAGACAACTTGATGGCACCTAACAACAGCAACACAGGTAAAGGGCCCCTAATGGAATATTATTATTTAGTCAATGATCAGCAAAAGCTGGTTAAAAAAAAGAAAAAAAAATCAGGTAAGGTCTGATGGAAAACTCTGTAACTGATTGATCAATCTAGCTGAGCCTACTAACAAATCTTCATCCCCAAAAGAGAACCATACAACATATTCCTTGATGAAATGCAAGAAGAAACAAATCTCTATGAAAGCATCTTCCTTTTGCCACCCAACTCCTCCATAACACAATCCCCCTCCACCACCCCCACCCCCAAAAAAAGCAACCCTGAATCTTAAGTCTCAGATCTACCTACCAGTTTACAGGAAATTCAGAAGACAGACACATGTTAAACATTGCCACAGGGATGCAAGCAACCAAATCCAGTATGTGGGAATTCTATAGGACAAACAACAGTTTCTTCAACAAATAAAAGAGGCCAAAGAAACTGCACATAAAGAGACCTAAGAAACATTATCAGCCAAATATGATATGAAGACTTTATTTGGATCCTACCTTGAATAAATCACCTATAAAAACACTTATGACAAAAGTGCCTTATCCACTGTACCACAACAGCTCCTTACTCTGTCCTACAGGCTTGTTCATATTAGTTATCACAGGGTTACCATGACTCGGAATTGACTTGATGGCAGTGGATTTGGGGATAGAGTAAGTATATCTTTGAATGTCAATAATATATAAATTGGACCACTTTATATGGAAATCTTCTACCTAGATTTACACTGAGTACAATATGTTTTGTTTAATAAATATTTGCCAAATAAAAGAATTGTTATATTAAGAATTTAGCAACAAGTTTTAAAAAAAATTATGACAACCAGGGAAATATGAACACTCAGTGAATGCTTGATGATATTAAGGAAATATTATTAAGTTTTTTTTAGATGTGACAATGGTACTATGGTTTAAAAAAAAAAAAAAGTGAGTCTGCCCTAAGCCATGGTATTTTTAATCACTTCATACACATGGGAAAGCTGGACAATGGTAAGGAAGACTGAAAAATTATTGATGCCTTTGAATTACAGTGTTGACAAAAAGAATACTCAATGTACCATGGACAGCCAGAAGAACACACAAATCTATCTTGGAAGAAGTACACCCAGAATGCTCCTTAGAAGTGAGAATGGCAAGACTTTGTCTTACGTACTTTGCACAAGTAATCAGGAGGGACCAATCCCTGGAGAAGGACATCAGGCTTGATAAAGCAGAGGGTCATCGAAAAGAAGGAAGACTCTCAATGAGATGGATTGACATTGTGGCTGCAACAACTATGAAGAAGGCACAGGGCCGAGCAGTGTTCAGTTCTGTTGTACGCACATGAGGTTGGCATGAGGAGTACCAACTCAACAGCACCTAACAACAAATGTCTGTATGTATTTCCATTATATAATTTAAAAAAAAAATGGTGGTAGAGAACAAAACCTAATCATAGACTCTTCTTCATGTACTACTTAATAAAATAAACGAGCAAAATTAAACTAAATTAAAAACTAGCAAAAGATTTATCAGAACTGACAAAAGAAAAAGAAACAAAGCCCAAGGAACAAAGCCCATCAATAAACTAACAACAAATGAGTAAACAGAGAAGTTTCTAATGAGTAGCAGTGCTGCCCCATCTTAGAAAGTGTGCTACACATGAGAGAAAACTAGGTGGTGGGAATATAGATGTTCATTATACCATCCACTCTATTCATTTGTGTATTTGAAACTTTTCTTAATAAAATGTTAAGAAAAAAAAAAATACTTATATCCTTGAACGTAGCATTGCAGAACACATTTATTGGATTTCCCACATATATTGGCTTTCTCACTTAACACTTCCCATTTTTATCCTTCTTTTTCCAACTGCCAAGGAAGGAGAAAAATAGTCAACTAAGGATACTTGCTTCCTGGGTGGGAAATTTAACTAGTAAAACTGAACTGTTTCCATCAGTGTGCTGGAAAACTCAAGACTGATTTTCCTGTAAAATATCTCCCTAACTGAAAACCTGGTTTGTGGTCTGTAGAAGTTACAAAGGCAGCTGCTGCCTCTTCTTTTTTGGAAATGAAGCTGGATTAGAAACTCTTGGGTAATTTGTATTTGGATGTGTTGTTTATAGAGCAGCATTATATTCCCATATTGCTAAGTGGTTCCATCTGTTTTGATGGGAAATTTGGCTTAGGATGCTTTCAGAAAATGAAGAAGAAAGAAAGAAATTCAGTCGGTTTTACAATTAGCTTTGGTATACTCCTTGAGTTGTTTTGAGAAGTAATAGAACTGATGAAGTAATCATGACAAAAAAATAAAATAGAGCTTGAAGTTGATTAACAGGTTCTTGGTAACTTCAGAAGCCCTGCTGGCTCAGTGGTTAAAGTGCTTGGGTGCTAACCAAAGGCTTGGCAGTCTGAACCCACCAGCCACTTTGTGGGAGAAAGATGTGGCAGTTGGCTTCTCTATATATTTACAGCCTTGGAAACCCTATGGAGCAGTCTACTCCATCCTATAGGGTCACTAGGAGTCAGAATTAACTCTAGACGCTGGTTTTTTTTTGTTTTGTTTTTTGTTTTTTTGGTGTATAACTACCAATTTATAGAAACTACTAAGGGCAGAGAAACATATTAAGCTATACCACAGGGATGAAATCACCAAAATACAAGTTTTGGAGAATGCTATAGGACAAACCATGCAATTTCTTTAAAAAAAAAAAAAAAAAAAATGCAAGAGAAAATAAAGAGAAGAAAGAAACCTATAAAGAAGATTTTAAGAGACCTGTCACTAACCAGATTGTGTGGGCCTAATTTTGATGCTGATACAAACAAAATGTGTGAAGAAAAGGACAATTGGAAATCTGAACAGAGTGAACATCTGATGATATTAAGACTTCACTGTTAACTTTTTAAGTATAACAACAGTATTGTAATTTATTATGGGCCTTACCTTTTACAGATACATACTGAAATATTTATAAATGGAATGATGAGTTGACCAGGATTTGCTTCACAATGTTACAATAGCAGATGATGTGAATAGGTATATAGAGAAGGCTGGTCATGAGTTAAGGGCTCTGGTGATGCAGTGGTTAAAACATCCGGCTGCTAACCAAAACATCAGTGGTTCAAACCCACCAGCCACTCCACGGGGAAAAAAATGAGGCAATCTTGGAAACCCTATGGGGCAGTTCTACTCTATCACTATGGTCACTGTCAATCAGAATCCATTCTACAGCAGTGGGTTTGCTTTGCTTTACTTTGGGCCATGAGCTGGTGTTAGATGGGTAACAGAAATGTGTAGGAAGAGCTAGAGGAAGTCATTATCCTATTTAGTTTACCTTGTACATATCTGAAATACTCCAAAATAAAGCTTTCTTATGGAAAATAAATAAATAAGAAAGTTAGTTTATAAAATGTAAAAATATTTTTAAATATTAAAAAATTAATTTAAAAGTTAACGTCTTTTAGAATGAAAAAAAATTTTTATTTAAAAATGTCACATGGTTGGAAGAAGAATAATGTAAAATAAAATTCAGAGTCAATATTTTTCCTCTTCAAAACATCATAATCATCTTAAACTTTCAGCAAGTCACACAAGGAGAATCATAAAATATATTATACTTGGGAGGGAATGCTGTTAGATAGATAGAGATAAATATTGATTTGGGTGAAGAGAAGGGCAATGTACCAAATGTGAGTGACCAATATGGCAGCA
>NW_006921769.1:3076330-3077425 GCF_000298275.1 Orycteropus afer afer
TATATATATATATATATTATACTTAAAAGACATCTTGGTAGTCACAAAGTCTCATTTTCCTTTCAATGAATTTTCACCCATCTCCCACTCACTTTCCAACAACTGACTATCAGCCTCTGGTCTGGGATCTTCAAACCCTGGGAAACACTCCCTCCTCCCAAGGTGGCACATTACATTCTCCACCTACTCCAACTGTTAAAAAGTAAATTCATTCTTCCAAATCATAATTTTAACTATGGAGTATTTTTTCAAAAACAGGTTCAGTGATGGCTTATGAAACCAAGTTAGTCCATCATTGATTGGCATATCATTATTATCATTATTATTACTATTATTATTATTGTGATTGTTATTAAACAGGGAAGAAAATATCAGAATGCATGATACATAGTAAGGCTAAGAATTTATTTATGAAACTTGTTTCTTTTACTTACATATACACACATTCACATATGCAGTAAAGAATCAACACAGCAGGTGTATTTCTTGCAGTCCTGTCAAAACACAATTCCAGTGTTCAAAAGCTGCCCACCCCAAGCCAGCTACTCAGAGGGTATGAGTACTTGGACTTGTGGGCTCGGGACCATGGTTACAGGGGACAGCAAGCTCAACTGGCATAACATACAACACAAAAACACTGTTCTACATCCTACGTTAGTGACTAGCAACTGGGGTCTTAAAACCTTGCAAGCAACCATGCAGACAGATGCAGTGATGGGTCTCTCCTCATGCAGAGCAAAGAAGAATGAAGGAAACCAAAGACACATGGAAACAATTAGTCCAGGGCACTGGTAGACCATGCAATCCCCAGCCTATACAGCCATAAGACCAGAAGAACTAGATGGTACTCGGCTACCATTGTCAACCACTTGGAAAGGGATCAGTGCAGGAGACCCTGGATAGAGTGGAAGAACAATATGGAACAAAACTCAAAATCATTAAAAAAAAAAAAAAAGACCAGGTTTGTTGGTCTGAGAGAGCCTGGTAAGGCCCCTGAGACTATGGCCCCTAGTTACCTTTCAGGTCTGGAACTGAACCCACTCTTGTGGCTTCCAGCCAACCAAAAGACAGGCATATATGGTCTGAACATTTACA
>NW_006921769.1:3078395-3080373 GCF_000298275.1 Orycteropus afer afer
CTATGTTTGAGCCTACTGTTGCAGCCACTGTGTCAAATGATCTCGTTGAGGGTCTTGCTCTTTTTCACTGACCCTCTACCAAGCTTATGTTCTTCTTCAAGGAATAGTGCCTTCTGATAACATGTCCAAACTACATAAGATGAAGTCTACACATTCTTGCTTCTAAGGACCAGTATGGCTGTACTTCTTCTAAGACAGATGGGCTCATTCTTCTGGAAATCAATTGTTAAGTTCAATATTCTTTGCCAACACCATAATTCAAAGGCATCAATTCTTCTTTGGCCTTCCTTACTCATTGTTCAGCTTTCACATGCACATGAGGCAATTGAAAATACCATGGTTTGAGTCAGGTGTACCCATTGCCCAAAGCAATGTCTTTGTGTTTTTTTTTAACACCTTAAAGAGGTCTTTTGCAGCAGCTTTGCCCAATGCAATACATCACTGATTTCTCGACTATTGCTTCTATGGGCATTGACTGTGTACCCAAATAAAATGATATCCTTAACAATGTCAATATTTCCCATTTCTAGTGATGTTGCTTATTGGTCCAGTTGTAAAGATTTTTATTTTCTTTATGCTGAGGTATAGTCCATACTGAAGGCTGCAGTCTTTGGTTTTCCCCAATAAGCACTTCAAATTCTGTTCACTTTCAGCAAGCAAGGTTGGAGCAGTCCTCCAATCCTAATACTGCATTCTTCTTCACATAGTCCACCTTCCCAAAATATTAGCTCAGTGTACAGATTAAATATATATGGTGAAAGGATACACCTGGACCCACACTTTTCCTGACTTTAAGCCATGTAGTAGTCTCTTTTTCTGTTCCAACAACTGCTTCTTGTTCTGTGTGCAGGTTCTGCATAAACACAATGAAGTGTTTCAGACTTTCCATTCTTTGCATTGTTATCCATAATCTGTTGATTTGTTATCCAAAATCAACAAAACACAGGTAAACATCTTTTTGGTATTCTCTGCTTTCAGCCAAGATCCATGTAACATCAGAAATGCTGTCCCTCAGTTCATGCCCTCCTCTGAATCTGGCTTGAATTTCTGGCAGTTCGCTGTTGTACTGCTGAAACTGGTTTAGAATTAGCTTCATCAAACTTTTACTTACGTAGGATATTGTTGGATCATTTCCACAATTCTGTTGGATTACCATTCCTTGGGATGGGCACAAATAATGGATCTCTTCCAGGCAGCTGACCAGCTGACTTCCAAATGACTTCACATGTACAAGTGTGTGCTTCCAGCACTGCATCTGTTTGTTGGAACATCTCAATTAGTATTCTGTCAATTACTGGAGTCTTGCTTTTCCCCAGTGCCTTCAATGTAGCATGGACTTCCTCCTTCAATTTCAGAATAACTACCTCCTGAAACAGCGGAATGTCACTCAATTCTTTTTAGTACAGTGACTCTGTACATTGTTTCTTTTTTTGATCCTTACTGTGTCATTGAGTATTTTGTCCATACAATCCTTCAACATTACAGCTCAAGGATTGAATTTTTTCTTGAGTTCTTTCAGCTTGAGAAATGCCAATTGTGTTTCTCTCTTTTGGTTCCCTAACTCCAGATCTTTGCATATGTCAATATACTTTTATCTTTTCCAGCCACCCTTTGAAATCTGTTCAGCTCTTTTACATTATCATTTCTTTCATTTGCTTTAGCTACCCTCCATTCAAGAGCAAGTTTCAGAGTCTCTTCTGACATCCATTTTGGTCTTTTCTCCCTTTCCTGTCTTTTTAAGGACTTTTTGCTTTCTTCATGTATGATTATGGCCTGATGTCATCCCACAACTCAACTGGTCTTCGGTCACTAGTGTTCAATGTGCCAAACCTATTCTTGTAATGATCTCTAAATTCTGGTGGGATATACTCAAGGTCATACTTTGGTTTCTTGTGGACTTGTTTTAATTGTCTTCAGCTTCAACTTTAACTTGCACATGAACAACTGATGGTCTGTTCTGAAGTCAACCTCTGGCTTT
>NW_006921769.1:3081033-3084259 GCF_000298275.1 Orycteropus afer afer
CTTTTTCATCCTCAGCATAGAACATATGATCATCTGATTCAAAATATCCAATACCAGTCTATTTCAGCTTGATAATGCCTAAGATACTGATCTTTATGCATTCCATTTCATTTTTTTTTTCTAGACTCATGCTTCCTACATTCCATGTTCTAATCATCAAGGGATGTTTTATAGCTGCTTATTCGCATTTTGGATTGTACCATATCAACAAGTAAAGGCCCTGTAAACTTTATTCCATCCACATCATTAAGATTGACTCTACTTTGAGGAGGCAGCTCTTCCTTAGTTGTGTCTTGAGTGCCTTGTGACATGAGGTGGCCATCTTCTGGCACTTTTCCACTGCTCTCTGTAAGGTTTTCAATGGCCATTTTTTTTTTCAGAAGTAGATAGTGAAGTCCTTCTTCCCAATGTCTTAGTCTGCAAGCTCTGATGAAACCTGCCCATCATGCATGACTCTCCTGGTATTTGAAATACTTGTGGCATAGCTTCCATCATCACAGCAACATGCAAGCACCACAGTACAACAAACTGACAGACCTGTGGTGGAATCAATCCACACATTCCATGAATTGATTAGACTGCTTAGCGTACTTTTACCATACACTGGTGACACCAGGGAAAGAATAATCTACTCCACATAGCGGTAGGAAGACTGATTCATCTAGAAAAGCAAACATTTAGTTGGATATTACAGGCCAGCAAGCATGTGAATATGAAAGCCATGGCACACTGAAACCTAAGAACAGGTGATCGCAAGTGAAGTAAGAGTGAGCAGAGAGATGTTGGAGATGAAGTAAGAGAATTCCAAGGGCCAAATCCTACAATCAGCGTCCTTTGGAAGGTCTGCTGGCAAAGCGTAGAACGCATTAGAGGGAATCTAGATATAAGTAATCAGTTAGGAGGATACTGTAAATAAACTTGAATCAGAGTAACAAAGAAAAGCTAGATCTGAAATTTTAAGACTAAGAATCAGAACTAGATGTGGTGGATGAGGAAGAAAGAATTTAAGAAAGCTCCTAGGTTTCTCACTTGGGTAACTAAGTGGCCATTAACCAGCAGGTAACAAAGAACAGGCTAAAGGGAAACAACTATGAGCCTGGGTCATACTTGTTTAATTTTAAAGGCTTTGGGCAGAAATACTGATAGAGAGTCCAACAAACTTCACCTTCCTTATTTCAACTTATTTTGTAGCTAGGAAAATAATTTCTATACAATTTATTAGGTTTCTCTAAAATTTCTATGAAATTTTTAATTCTGATCAGCAGTCCTTATTAGTCACCATAAAATTCCTGGAAAAAAAATGTTGAATGGGAGATAATGAGTTTAAAATTTTAATTCACAAATCCACCACAGACTTCACTAACCAGTTGTTTTTTTCCCCGAAGTTACTATAAAGAGCTACTGAAAACCTTTCTTAAATATTGTGCCAAAATCATATCTCTATGCTTGTCCTATAAGAAAAGGCATTTTAAATCACATTCTCAAAAAAAAAAAAACCAGGTACAAATGAATAAACCACAGAAAAACATTTTAATTCAAGTTTATTTTTATTTTCAAGCTATCTGAACCAATTAAAAGAAAACAGAAACAAAAAGCAGCATCAGTTGCCCAGTGTCGCACTCAGTGGACTGTGGCTGGAAACTGGGACTAGAGCTCCTCGTTCAGCACCAGGCCTAGTTAACAACTTTGTACACACCCTCTGATCCTTTCAAGAAAAAGGAAAAAGATCAGGTACCTGGTTTATTAACATTCCAGTCACTCCAGAGTGAAGGCAAATTCCTATTTGCAGGACTGAACGATGATGGTCAATGTCCCAGTAATATACCTGGCAAATTCAAGGTCCTTAACTGAAGACAAAAATTCTGGTACTTTGAATCATGCACTTTAGCAACTCTAATTCTGACTTGTCAACATATTAGATTGGCTCCACATTCCATTTTCTGGTTTGTTTGTTTGTTTTTAAGTGGGAGAAGGAAGAAGACATGAGTAATTACCACCTTACTCTCTACACGTTTCCACTTTTCCCCCTTTCCTATTTATAAAACTAATGCCAGTAAAGAGGCATGACTAGAATCTCATTAACTGCTTTCAACTTTCTGAATGGAAACTACCCTCCAGTGATCAAATTATACCCTAATGAAATAGTGCAGTACTGACTTCTTATTCAACATAGTCACCTCTTGGGAGGAGAATACAAACAGGAACCAATTTAGAAGGTGTTTACATATTCTTAGGGATAATATGGGACAGCAGTTATGACTGCAGGCTCTGGAACCCGACAGCTTGGGTTCAAATCCCTCGTCTGTGATTAATTAGCAATGTGACTCTGATCAAGTTACTTAACCTTACAGTACTTGAGTTTTTCTATCAGGAAAACAGTACCTACTGTATAGGGGTACTATAAGATTAAACAAGTACAGGCAGTCCCAGGTTTACAAACGAAATCCATTCTTAAGTGTGTCTTAAAGTTAGAACGGGTGCATATGGTTCTTATGTAGCCTTAAGTTAGTGCAAGAAAGGAACTCTGGTGGCACAGTGGTTAAGAGGACCACTGATAATCGAAAGGTTAGTGATTTGTACCCACCAACCACTCTGTAGGAAAAACATATGGCAGTTTGCTTCTGGAAAGATTTACAGCCTTGGAAACCCTATGGGGCAGGTCTACTCTGTCCTATGGGGTCACTACAAGTTGGAATCAACTTGATGGCAGCGAGTTTAGTACAAGAAAAGGCTGAAGCCATTTCAATGATTTAAAAGCTGCATTGCAAACAACTGATGGTGATTGTAATGAAGAATTTATGAGCAGGAGGTCAGCTCAATCATTTCAAAGTAAGGGCAAATTTAACATTTAAGGGCAAGAATGAGTTGGATGTTAGTAACCAGGGGCTGTCGCTATGTATAAAAATGCATAAAGAACAGTGTTTGGCATATTAAATATTCAAGAAGTGCTACCTATTTATGATCAATAGTTTCTAATTCAACAATGTCTTTACAAAAAAACTACATTTTAATATGAACTAAATCATAAATCATTTCCCACATAAAAAAATTCTATCAAGTAATTAGGAAAAGCCCTTCAACTACTAATTGTCAGCCTCATCTACAATGCCAATATCCTACCTAATGATTTCTAAATTAGAGTATGATCAATGTTTAGGACAGACAGACAGAAACACACATAGCAGGTTGCTCTGATTTTGTAACTGTGTAGTTCCATTAAAATTCA
>NW_006921769.1:3090076-3097459 GCF_000298275.1 Orycteropus afer afer
TGCTTATGCACAGGGAGACAGCTCAGGGGACAGGAGACTATGGAGGGATGGACACTGGGAAGAGGTAACTATGGGGAGGAAGTGGGAGAGGAGCTGTTGCATTGTAAACTGCGGTCAATGACATGAGACAAAGTATATGTGAACTGCTGTATGGAAAGTGAATTTGCTCTGTAAATCTTCACCCAAATCACAATTTAAAAGAAAAAAAAAACAGGGGTCTTCACTTGCTCCAGTTCCAACATACTGCCATTAAACTATGGCTACGCATAGAATGGAGACAGAAAGGAAAAAGGAAGAAATATCTCAAAATGATAAAATTCTACTAGAACTATAGGCAGGAGCCATGGGGAAAAAAACCATAGAATACCAAAATTATCTTGAGGATAGTCTGGAAACTGTTAGGGGGACTTCTGGGTTTTCTGTTGTATGTCTTAGAGCACTGGCTAAACCATTCTGTATATTCATAATACTGCATTTAGATGAAACTGCTTTCAGTGACCAAAGCAATACTTACATATTTGTTCCAAAATCGAGACAACAGAGTATGTCATAAATGAACTTATTTCTGTAATTCTACAAAACTAGTAAGCAACATAAACTTTATTTTGAAGAACAAGATTGTACTGCCAACAAGTCAATTCTAACTTATAGCAACCCAAAGAACATAGTAGAATTAGAATTGCCCCATACGGTTTCCAAGGCTGTAAATCTTTTTAGAAACAGACTGCTTCATCTTTCTCCCATGCAGTGGTTGGTGGGTTCGGACTGCCAACTTTTTGGTTAGTAGCCAAATGACTTTCTAGGACATGACAATAAAAGGGGAAAAGGGGAAGAGAGCATACTTATTTACAAATGAAATTATATGATACCTGGAATTTGTTTCAAAATAATCTGAATGGGGAGAAGTGTCAGAGAGTGAAAGTAAAATATACATGAAACAAGACTGGCCACTGTTGATAATTGTTGAAGTTAGGTCAGGGTACATGGGGCTCTTCTACTACTATTCTATTTCTGAATATATTTAAAATTTTCCATAGGAAAAAATTTAAAAAAGAAAATCACTTTTCCCAACTTACATTGGCACAGTCTCTCTCCAAAAAAAAAAAAAAAAAAAAATCACTTCAATAGATAATCAAATACAGTAAAACCACAGCTTAAAAAGTCCAACAAATACAATCCTGAAAGAAGAGCCACATTATCCTGTACTGCTATCATGTGTGCCACACAGAGCAAGGAACACATATGCCAAATGTATAGAATGTTCTAGAATCACTCTTAAGTCTTTCAATTTAAGCTTGTAGCACTGAAGATGAAAGAAAACTAGCCTCAATCAGAAAAAAAGTTGGAGTCCCATCTGTACTACATATGCAGCCCACACTACGGCTCTTCACTACAAAGCTGAAAAAGTTAAGAATATATTTTTACATACCTGTATTTTTCTGTTTGGTAGGGGTAAGTGGGGAAAGATGGATACATTCACATTCCCATATGTGTATAATTTAAAACAGACAATTTGGCATAAAAAAATTAAGAGGCAGACTTTACTGTTGATGTTGATTTTAATGGCTAACATCCCAAAAGAGTTTTGGTTACAAAACCAAGAAAAAACCAAATTCACTGCCATCGAGTCTAATCTGACTCATAGCGACCCCTCTTTGGGTTTTCGAAGCAGCATCACTATGGAAGTAGAGTGCCCAATCTTCCTTCCGAGGAGTGGCTGGTGGATTTGAACCACCAGCCTTCTGGTTAGCAGCCAAATGCCTTAGGCACTGTGCTACCAGAGCAAGCTCATGGATAAACTCTTGATTCCTCTGTCAGTAGTCAGACCCAACTGTTTACCTGGCACTTTAAACTTTCCCATGCCCAGTATTTATCCATTTAATTTAAAAGAGGAAAAAAAAGAAAAAATAGTTTCCTTTTTTTTTTTCCTCAGAAGAAGTGGATAAGGACAAATGTTCAAGGAAGATGTTCCTTTAGCAGCTCCTCTACAAGTCCTAGCAGTAGTTAAACAGAGAGCACTGGAGGAAATTGAAAAACAGGCTCTGAAAACGAAAGCTGAATATGAACCATTGTCTAGCATATGACCACTGCCACATTTGCTTTTCAAATACTTGTGAAAGCATTTGGCATCATTTTCCAATAATCCCATAGGACTTCTACTTCCTTGTTTTTTCAAAAGTATTTCAATATTTTGACACATTTATGGAACTATTTTTGGAAGATCTAGCTGTCTACCTACAGGCCTCAAGACAAAAATACATAAAAGCTACAGGGCAACCCTTTAACTCTAAAACTTGGCAGGTTTCCTGGGTTCTCCAAGAAAACTTCAATTGGCAACCCCATTAACAGCAAAAGAGCATAGTGTAGAGGGAATAGCATTGGACACAAGGAGACCTTGGCTGTGTCTGGAACGCCATCACAAAATTGTTGAATGTTTTTCAGTAAGCTTAACCTCTTCCTGACTCACTTTTCTTAACTGTCATACCTATGGTGCAGAACTGTTTTAAAATTCAAATTAGAAAATGTTTTAAGAGTTCATTTTGAAAAGAATACCAAAAAAAAACCTTCAAAAATGAAAACAGTATTATGTTTAAAAAAAAAAAAACTTTAGAAACCCATGTCATTGTTATCTATTAGGAAAAATATATATTTACATATATCTTACTTTGAACCTATACAGTGCTTCTCAAACTTTATTCACACATCTACCTTTTTTTTTTTTTTTTTATTGTGGTTGGGCATTTGACTGCTAACCTAAAGGTTGCCGGTTCAAATGCACCAACCACTCTGTGGAAGGAAGACTGGGCAATCTACTTCCGTAAGGATTAACTGCCTTGGAAACCCAAAGGGGGTCATATGAGTCAGAAACAACTCAATGGCAGTGACTTTGAGTTTTTGAGTACATATTTACAGAGCAAATTTGTTTTACATTCAACAATTCATGCACATTTGATTTCATGCCCCAATTACTGTCCTCGACCATAACAAACTCTCCTTCCCTCCCATCCCTATGACTACCCCCACCCTGTGCCCTTCTTAACTATGCACTCCTGTCTGTCCGGCTTTCCCTCTATGTGAATGCTGCCCCCCTGGTGCCTCATGGCTGACTGCTCTATGGGGTGCATCGCCCTAGGTAGATGTTCCGCACATAAGTCTTTCTACTGTTGAGCTGAGAGCTGATCCATGGGAGTGAGTCTGTTTCTAGGCCCGAAAGGTAACCAGGGGCCATAGTCTTGGGGATTCCACCAGATTCCATCTGTGGCAGCTAAGCTTGGGTGTCAACTTGGCTAGGACTGGTTGAGTGGCTGGGCAGCTGGTGGTAGTTATTCCCCACGATGAGAGTGGCAATCAACTCCATGGTGGGATCTACCACAAGCAGCTGAAGAGCTGCTTTAGGGATGTGGTCTGCTTCCCATATATAAGCAGCAGCTTTGGGAATGGTCTCCAGCTTACGGCATGCTTGAACCCTCCATGCAGCTGAGTTGTTGTTCAGCAGCCTACCATGCTCTGCCCATCTCAGGGCTTTCAATGGACTTGAACAAATGGACTGCCATGTTGTTTGGTAACATTGGGACTATGCCTTTTTACTTGTTGACTTTGGGTTTGTCAGCCTCAGCAGCCAGCAGCTGTCTGAGTGAAGAAAAGCCTCCAGCTTCAGTGGGCCAGGAGCAGGCAGCAGAGCTGAAGCCCAAGGTTGAGGGGCTTTCATCCAGCCTCTAGAGCCTGGCACTTTGAACTCAGACTTAAAGCCTCCCAACTGTAAGAGAATAAACAAACTCCTGTTTGTTCAAGCCATCCCATTTGTGGTATTTTCTGTTAAGAGCAGTACAGAGGTAACCAAAACAGATGACACTTATTCACTACAATACATCCATAGATGACGACTCAATAGCGTTTCATGTCTTCTATCTTGGACTCTCTATAACTTAAGTTTGGCCCATCATCTGTCATGGGAAAAGAAAATGAATTTTATTACCCCAATAATCTTGTGAATTTTATTTTTATCAATTTAAACTCTAAATACGGTAGATTGAACATGAGCTAATTTCAACTCCCTCCAAAAACCACACTAAAATGACAATAAGGAAATTTTAAAAAACACAAACCCACAAAACAGAAAAACAAGAAGGGACAGGCCAGAGGATGAGATATGTCAACAGAATTTTAGAAAATGGAAAGCAGATGTATAAAACAACTGACTTAGCAAAGCAGAGAAAGCTGAAACCTGAATTCCTGTCCCAGCAGGGGCCTATAAGAAGCAAACTCCTTGCTGGAAAAATCCCAGCCAGCCTTAGAATTGGAGGTTCCAGGTACCTGAGTCTGCAGAAGGAGGCAGAGCTAAAAATAGAGGTCTGACTAAAAGTAAAGAACGTTTCACACACACACACACACACACACACACACACAAATACTCGACTCCCCTCTCCAAATCTCTGTAGCCAGAAAACAGGAAGTTTACTCTCTAGAGAAGCTCAGGGATTCCAGACAGAGCAGTGCGAGGTGCTATACAGAAAACCCTGCTCACTGCTGTGGAGTCTCGCGGCAACCCAACGCAGGAAGTAACAAAACTGCCCAGTCCTGCGCTACGTTGCCGTAAGTTGCGGATCAGGCACAGGGTTTTCTCTGACTGATTTTCTGAAGTAGATCAGCAGGCTTTCTACCTAGTTTAGCTTAGTCTGGAGGCTCTACTGGATCCTGTTCCGCATCCTACCAACAAGCAGGGGGAGAGTGGTGGCTGGCTGCACATGAAGTGTACACTGGCCGAGAATCAAACCTGGCCTCCCCCACAGAAGGCCAGAGTTCTACAAGTGAACCACCAATGCCCTCATGGAGAAAACAGAGAGGTTCAGTAACTGTCATTAAGTATCTTCAGAGTACCTATTCTGTGCCATGCACCATTCCAGGTAACGGTAATACTGAATAAATCAAACAGACAAAAATAAACATCTACTTTCATAAAGCTGTATTCCATTAAGGTTAAGAGTCTGTTAGGCATTGAACTGTGTCCCCAAAAAAGAATGCTGAAGTTTTAACACCCGGATACCTTTGAAGGAGACTATGTTTGGAAATAGGATCTCTGAAGATGTTACCAGTTAAGAAAACATTCAGTCTTACTGAAATAGGGTGGGTCCTAATCCAATCTGAGCAGTGTCCTCAGAGAAGAGACACAGAGACAAACAGAGGAAGGACAGTCATATAAAGTATCTGCAAGCCAAGAATCTCCTGAAGCTACCAGAAGCTGGGCAAACAAGAAAGGCTCTTCCCCTAGAAACTTCAGTGGGTTATGGCCCAGCTGACACGTTGATTTCAGAACTCCAGAGATAAATTTCTGATCTTATAAGCCACCCAGTTTATGGCACTGTGTCACAGCAACCCTAGGAAATCAATGTTGTTGTTAGTTGCCATCAAGCCGATTCCAAGCCATAGCAACCCCCTGTGTGCTGAGTAGAACTGGACCATAGGTTTTTCAAGGCTGTGATCATCTTTTGGAAGCAGATTGTCTGACTTGACTTCTCAACCACCTCTTGTGGCCAGTATTCAAGAGCTTAAACATTCGTTTCACAGAATCAATAAACAAAAAGTAAAACATACAGTATAACATATGGTAATACATATTTACTTTGGGGGAGAAAAACAACAAAGGTTTAGGGCATGCTGGGATAGGGGTAGGAGTGGGACTGAAATTTTTAAAAACTGGTGAGGGAAGGCAAAGACCTAAGAGAAGAGTACTCCAGGTAGAAGGGAAGTACGCACGAAGGGACAACTAGAAGGGCAGGACTGGAGGTGTATTTATGGAGGCCATTACTCAAAAGAAAACTTCAGTGACCCAGGGGAAAGCTTGGTAAATAGGAAAAATAAAGAATTCAATAGAGGAAGAAAAGATTGAAGAAATTTCTCCAAAAGCAGAACAAAAAAGACAAGGAATTTATATTAGTTAAATCTACGAAATTCCACATGCAAATAATAGGAGTTCTAGAAAGAATAGAGAACATAGAGAAGGAAATTATCAAAGGAGACAGGAATATTTCAGAAAAACAAGAGTTTCCAAGTTGCCCATCAAGTACACAATTAACGAAGAGACCTACACCAAGGTTCAGCCTCATGAAATTTCAAAACACCAAGTTCAAAGAGAAGATCCTGAAAATTTCTAGAGAACAAACCAGCCACACATACAGAAGCAAAAACTGGAACTGCATCAGACTACTGAACAACACAGGATGTGAGAATACAAGAGTAATGGCTTCCAAATTGTGAGGAAAAATGATCACAAACTTAGAATTCTTCACCCAACCAAATTATAATAACAATCAAACTGAGTGAAAAAGACATTTTAAGACACAATAGGTCTTAAGAGAGTCAGCTCTCATATATACTTTCTGGAGCAACTATTGGAGGATGCACTCAACTAAAGAAGAGTAATGCCAAGAAAGGGAGATGGATTTCAAAAAATTAGGGAAACAGCCCATAAGAGAGACAACTCCCAGGATGGAATTCCCAGGCTACATCTGCACAGCAGATCTAGAAGGAACCAGTCCAGGAGGATGGAGGGCTCAAGAAGGATGTGTCCAAGAAAAGAAAAGAAAAAAAAAACTGAACTGAGAAATTACTTTCTGTTTCACCCTACTGGCAAGAATTTTAGAATTTCAACACAGTTTAGGGCTAATTTAAGATTGGGGAGAAAGAATTCCAAGCAAATGAGAAAAAAATAAAATGCAGTTAGCTTCAGGATAAAACAAAAAGAAAATGCATGTAATCAAAGCATTTTACGTGGCTCAGCTGTTGTGTATATATGTATGTTGGGAGAAGGGGGAAGAGAATGTGAGTCCATGTATGGAAAGAGGGATAAAACAAAAAAACAAGAAAACAAATTCATTGCCATTGAATCAATTCCAACTCACAGCGACCCCCACTGGGTTTCCAAGGTTGTAAATCTTTACAGAAGCAGACTGCATCATCTTTCTTCCACGGAGTGGCTGGTGGGTTTGAACCCCTGACCTTCTGCTTAGCAGCCAAATGCCTTAACCACTACACCACCAGAGATCTTTGGAAAGAGGGATAAGAAAGTGGTAAAGCAGGCTAACTGCATCTTCCAAGGTAAAAAATCAGTAAGTACTATTATCAAAAGTGGAAAAATCAAGAAGCAAGAGGTCATGTTATTCAGAGACAGAAAAAAAACACCAGAAAATAAAATGAAAAGTACTGAAAGTACCTTGGGGGAGCAGAAATCTATCATCGGAACAGGAATCTCATGTTCATAATCCCTGTAGTGTAACCCTTCCAAATCACATTCAAGCATTCTGGGGAGTCCATTTGCATTGTAAATGAGACAGCAAAAAGTGTACAAACACTTGAAAGACAGAAGAGAGGCCACAGTTTATTTTA
>NW_006921769.1:3098869-3100128 GCF_000298275.1 Orycteropus afer afer
CAGGAGTGCATGGAGAGATGGACACAGGGAAGAGGTAACTATCAGGAGGAAGTGGGAGGGAAGTTGTTGCATTGGGGTAAATTGTAGTATGGAAAGTGAATTTGCTCTGTAAATTTTCACCCAAATCACAACTTAAAAAAAAAAAAAAGAATCTTCTCCACCCTAGCATGATTCAAGAATCACACAACTAAAAGTGGTTCTCAGGTCTGCTTTATAATCACACCCTTACAAAGAAACTCAAAGGTAGAAATGCAAGGTCACGAAAAGTCAGATACTCAAGATGTCAACAAATTTCAAAAAACTTCAAGTTCTACTGAGTGAACTCAGTATCAAACAATTAAAAGCAATAACCTTACCCTAGCAGAAGAAACAGGTTTTAGCAACACACATACTGGTGCCCTTGAGCATATTACTCAGTTTTTTCTTTTAGATGAAGAAAATGAAACGTCACTCTAATATTATTTTTCCTACCTGTAGTTACCTCTTCCCTGTGTCCTTCCCCCAAGCTATCTCCCTGTGTAAACACTGCCCTTCTATTCTCCCACAACTGATCCCTCCAAGGTTTCCAAGGTGGTAAATCTTTACAGAAGTAGATTGCCCAGTCTTCCTCCCACAGATTGGCTCCTGGGTTTGAACTGGCAACCTTGTGGTTAGCAGTCAAAATATTTTAAGCACTGTACCTTAAAGAGTGTTATCTACCTGCAAGGACTTCTAGGCAGTATCTTCTGACCTCCTCTAATTTCACAACAGGAAGACAGAACCATCAGCAGCAGCCCAAGGCTTATTCCAGTGAGGCCAGACATGCCACCACTCTCCAGCCTTTTACCAATTCTGACACCAACCGTCTCTCCCATGGTACTCGCTACTTCTCTGCTGGGTTCGATAATTCATTGCAATGGCCACACAGAACTCACATACAATACTCATGATTATGGAATTTATTAGTGAAGTAACAGACTACAATTCAGGTTCAGGAACACGCTCAGACACAATACTTCAATCAGGACAGTCTCCTCTCTGCTGTGCACTCAGTCACGCCTCTCTGCCCCTTGGCCTCGGCCTGGCCTCTGCCCTGTTCAGGCAAATGTTGGAAAGCTCTTTCAGTTCTGCTGATAGGTATACCTAGGTGCATCCCACTCCACCAGCAAGCATTCAAGTTTTCTCACTTTGTGGGTCAGGTAAGCCCACCGCTCTGTCTCATGCCTCTTGGTTCCACTGAAAGCATCTCTCTGCTGGGTGTCTCTCTCTGGCAGGGCATC
>NW_006921769.1:3101333-3102361 GCF_000298275.1 Orycteropus afer afer
ACTTGAGACAAAGGGAAATTTAAATACCAGTGTGTTGCAAAGGGTTTCTTTTTATATGGCCTTTCTGATCCTGTGTTCATAATTCGTCCAAAATGATTGGTCAGCTATATTCTTGCAAGGCACTGGTTGGTTAACTATCTAAATAAACTGCTAGCTGGGATTAATCATTCTACTATCAGTGTAAGAGGCTTGCAAACCCACCCAATAGAACTGGTCTGTTTACTATCCACCTAAGGGATTGGGCAATTTAAGAAAGCAGTGCTTGAAATTGACAAGAAGTTTCCCAATATACACTGGCCAATCTCACAAAGGTTTTTTTGAGGACCTCCTGATCAACAGGAGCCTCACATCCTTGGAACCCAGGAGATCCTGTACTGACAACATCCTAAATCCAAATAAAAGAACTTTAAGATAGACAGGTCAAAAGCTGTAACACTGAGCTGGTAACAATGAAGACCAAGAGAGATGGAGGCAAGAGCACAGCACTATTGCATAGCAGAGGTACAGGCAGCAGTGGTAGGGGTGGCAGTGGTAGATGCAGCAGGAACCACAAGATCAACAGATGGCTGTGGTAGGTAAGTGAGCCCATGGAACAGAGCTGGATACCCCTGGCCAGGAGGTTACCAACAGAGAAGAGGCTTGGACATACACCATACAGGGGTTACCCATAAAAATTCTGCCTCAAGAGCCATCATAATGCCAGCCTAATGCCTTGGTATTGGCCCAGAGTTGTCTGAAAGCTGCCAGTTTAGAGTTGCACTAGCAAATAGAGGGGGGCAGACCCAGCCAAGGAAAGCAATGGAGAGAGAGAGAGAGAGAGAAGAAACACCACGTAGCACCCAACACAAATTAATGACACACCTGCTGAGAGAGAAAGAGACAGAGAGACTGACCTGCTGGCACTTGGTCCACAGCATGCCTGCCTGGTGACACAGAAATGGACATGAATAAGTAACCTGGGAAGGATGTGCACGTCCTCTTTTAGACACAAGTGAGTTCCTCCCCTCCCATGCTAAGCAGGGTTCTCA
>NW_006921769.1:3108106-3111602 GCF_000298275.1 Orycteropus afer afer
AAAGGAAAAAAAAAACACCTTATAAAATCCATATGCAAATTCACTTCCATTGAGTTGATTCTGACTTACAGTGACCCTTTTAGGTCAGAACAGAACTGCCCCATAGGGTTTCCAAGGCTGTAAATCTTTACAGAAGCAGACTGCCTCATCTTTCTCCCGCAGCGCAGCCATAGATTTGAACCACCAACTTTATGGTTAGCAGCCAAATGCTTTAACCACTATACCATCACAGCTCCTTAAACCTCATAAAGAAGATTTAAAAAAAAAAAAAAAAAGCATGTAAATATTGTATAGCTGTGAGCTGCGCAGACAAACACTAGGCTTCAGAGAACCAGGCAATCTATTTATGAGCAGTAAATCATGAAGTCTAGGAGGGAAATAAAGCATTCCTTCCACATGTTACCGAGGGCCTACTGTGTGCCAGGCTCTGATTAATGAGATTCATGAACTATGACTCTTCACAGTGACCAAAAGGTCAGTCTTCACAAAGGAAAAGGGCGATAATGACTGCTGGCCCCAGAGATGGAAAAGCCTCATGGCTAGGAACATCCACTTTAAGGTCATGGGGATCTAAGCTATTTTTGCATCCTCCAGTTGATATTTAATCAAGAACAGGCAAACTCATTAGTCTAAAGGAGCCAGATATCTAATAGAAATGCATGAAATGGTCTAGAAGTCAGACAAAAAAAGTAGAAGAGACTGAGATAAAGGAGACAAAGGAGAGGAGAATAACCCATTCAAAAAAGGTCAGGAGCTTCTAACCTCTAGATGATGTTTATTAAAATAGAGGAGCACAGGCTCAGTGTTGTTAAGAGCTTCCAATTTTTACAGAAAAGCCTAAAATATATTTATGTTCAGCTCCTGATTTCTTAATGTAGTCAACTACTTTAAAGTTAAAATACTATAAACCAAAAATACCACACTTGCTGCCATCGAGTCGAATCAGACTCATAGCAACCGCTCCTTGGGTTTCCAAGGCAGTATCACTAGGGAACCAGATTGCCCAATCTTCCCTCTGCGGAATGCCTGCTGGGTTTGAACCGCCAGCCTTCTGGTTATCAGTCAAATGCCTTAGGCACTGTGCCACCAGAGCTCCCAAAACACTGTACTGGGGGAAAATGTCCACACACAAAAAAGAGGTGTACCAGATTTACAAGAGTCACCTTTTAATGCTATATGCACAGGTTTAAGCATATCAATAAAAATTTCACCACTAATAATCTTCTTTCAGCAAGCTTACTGAAGTTATACATAAAAGTTATAATTAAGCATATGCACACAAATTTTACACTCAGAATTAATTACCTCTGGCAACATAACGAAAAAGACTACATCCACCTTAGGTTATTAAAACTAGATCCAAAAAGCTTTGCCATAAATGCACTGACTTATGTCATTTTAGTTTTGTGTATTTCACTGTACATAAATTGTATTTCAATAAAATGTATTTTAAAAAATAATAAACATAAAAAAAAATGTGAAAAAAAAAAAAGCTCTGCCATATATGTATGATCTATTGTGCACTACCAAAAACAATGGAGAAAGTTTGCTAGGGCAAAGTCTTCTAAAAGTTCAAAAATGGTAGACCCTGTACTAAAATTGCTAAAAAGTAGTTTTAACAGCATAGGAAATTAGTTACATATCAAAGACTACACTTCCACAGATAATTTTTCCTACTGTAAAAAATCTGCTTACCACATATTCTCAAGCAACTCACTACATCTTTTCTTAACCTAATCATTTTCACAGATGCCAAGCACTATGTGAAGTATTTTATAAGCATTAGCTCATTTAATTCTCAAGTAACTCTTTGAGGAAGATATGAAAATTAACCTAATACTAAAGATAAGGAAATGGAGGCTCTGAGAAATAATTTACCAACTATTGTAAGTGGCCAGGAGCTCTGGTGGCATAGTGAGTAGGTATGTGGCTACTAAGCAGGTCAGCAGTTTAAACCTCCCAACTGCCCTGTGGGAGGAAGATAAGGCAATCAATCTATTTCTGTAGATATTTACAGCCTTGGAAACCCAATGGCAATTGCTGTAAATCAGAATCAACTCGATGGCAGTGGATTTGGTTTTGGTTTATTATAAATAGCAGCCTAGCACCTAATAGTGAGGCCAGGCCTTGCTGCTGATCCCTCCTAATCAGCACTTCCATCAAACAAACTTGTGAGGCAATATAAACACACTCATAAATTCACATATAAGAACAGAAGTAGCCAAGGTTATATCAGAATTCAACTTAACCTTGACAGTTAGGTAAAAGGGGTCAACTAAAATAATCCAATTAAATAAAAATAAGTTATCACAGAAAAGGGGGGAAAAATCAATGATGAAAGTGAAATAGGTCAACATGAAAACAAAACAAAACAAAAATTTTAAAGGGTAAGATTTCCTAATCTCAGAAATAAGAACTAAACTAGATCAGAGGAGCTCTGGTAGCATAGTGCCTAAGGCACTTGACTGCTAACCAGAAGGCTGGCGGTTCAAACCCACCAGCCACTCCTCAGAAGGAAGGTTGGGCAATCTACTTCTGTAGTGATACTGCCTCGGGAACCCAAGAAGGGGTCGCTATGAGTCAGGTCTGACTCGACGGCATATAACAACAACAACAACTGCCTCGGAAACCCAAGGAAGGGTCGCTAGGAGTTGGATCTGACTCAACAGCACATAACAACTACAACAAACTAGATCAGCAGTCTCAGCCTTTTCTGTTTCCCAAAATCCTTTCTCATTGCTCCCAAAAATCTCTCTCACACATATGCACACACACAAACACTTAAATTCTCAGTTTATGAACCCTGGAAGCCCACATCCTGGGCAACCTTGCCCACTAACCCCACTCCCCAACCCAGGTCAAGAGTCTGAATAAAGCCATCTAAGGTGCAACTATTGGTTTCTCCTCATTCAGAGCAAAGAATGAAGAAAATCAAAGCAATGAAACAATCAGTCCAAAGTACTAATGTACCACATGAAATCCAGCCTCCATGACCCTGAGACCAGAAGAACGAGATGGTACCCAGCTACTAAGGCTGACCACCTTCAAAGGGATCACAGTAAGAGGTAGTGGATAGAGTAGGAGAAAGATGTGGAAAAAACTCAAAATCATTAACAAAGCTTTACTGGTCTGATAAAGAATGATGGACCCCTGAGACTATGGTCTTTAGACCCCCTTCAACACTGGAATCAAACACACCCCCATGGTACAACTTTCAGCCAAACAAAAGGCCTATGTAAGATGAACAGTAATGCCAGTGAGATACATACTCATTAGAACAACCAACCATACGGGATCAAAAGGGCAGCATTCACCCAGGGATAAAGCTGAAAAGGCAGGAAGGGTTAGAAAAGAAGGACAAACAGAAACAGGAAACATAGGGAGGAAGTCAGAAGAGTACGGGGATTGCAATCAACGTCACAAAACATGACGTGAAGGGATGCTGTTGAATGGAAACCAAATTTGCTCTGTAAACTTTCACCCAATCTACAATAAT
>NW_006921769.1:3111750-3112931 GCF_000298275.1 Orycteropus afer afer
ACACACACACACACTTAGACCTTATGATTATCCAAAAAAAACAAACCAAACTCACTGCTGTCGAGTCGGATCTGACTCATAGCAACCCCTCCTTGGGTTTCCAAGGGGGTATCTCTACAGAAGTAGATCACCCAACTTCCTTCCGAGGAGCAGCTGGTGGGTTTGAATAGCCAGACCTCTGGTTAGCAATCAAATGCCTTAGACACTACGCCACCAGAGCTCCTTTTATGATTACAATATGCTAAAATAAAATGTGAAAATATCTCTTAAGTAAGAAAATATTTTAACAGTCACTAAAAATATGAAAAGGAACCCTGGTAGTGCAATGGTTAAGCTCTTGGCTGCTAACCAAAAGGCTGGCAGTTTGAACATAACAACAGCTCTGCAGGAGGAAAGACCTAGCAGTCTACTCCCATACAGATTACAGCTAGACGTCCTGTAGCATCAGAGGCACTACAAGTTGGATTTGACTCTCAGCACACACAACAAAAATAGGAAATTACCCAATTGCAATCTTTGAAAAAAAAAAAACAGAAGCAGTATGAATGTACTAGTAAGCCACATGAAGTCTATTTCTACACAAGGTAAGATACATCACTTTAATAAAGAGAAAAATCCAGAAAACCACTGAAATTCTCATTAAAATAAACCCCACCCCAAATACTAGGTACTTAGGGAAACAATATACAGATTATCTACCCACTACACATGAAAAACATGCATTTAAGAAACCTACAGAATCGCAGAGTTCCGGAAAGATGGCAAAATAGGCAGAAAGAATGCACAGACGCTCTTCAACAAACAAAAGGGGAACCAATTAACACAGATACAGAAGATAATCCTGGACCCCTGAGGCTTTAAGGGAAGGATATAGAAGTGGACTAAACTTCAACTAGCAGAAGAATTTGCATGAAAACACCAAAAAAGAAGACATACAGAGTTGCAGTCTGGCAGCGATCCTGACGGCACAGACAGCTTGGATATTGCCAAGTGGTGGTGGTGGTGGTGGTTGTTGTTGTTGTTATTTGCCATCGAGTCGGACCCGACTCATAGCAACCCCTCCTTGGGTTTCCGAGGCAGTATCACTAAGGAAGTAGATTGCCCAACCTTCCTTCTGAGAAGTGGCTGGTGAGTTTGAACTGCCAGACTTCTGGTTAGCAGTCAATTGCCTTAGGCACTAT
>NW_006921769.1:3115111-3117110 GCF_000298275.1 Orycteropus afer afer
GAGTTGGACCCTACTCATAGCGGCCCCTCCTTGGGTTTCTGAGGCAGTATCACTACGGAAGTAGATTGCCTCATCTTCCTTCCAATGAGTGGCTGGTGGGTCTGAACCTCCAGCCTTCTGATTAGCAGTCACGTGCCTTAGGCACTACACTACCAGAGCTCCCTGGAAAGCAATATGGCAATTCCTTAAAAAGTTGAAATTAGAAATACCATTTAACCCGGCCATTCCATTACTAGGTATATATCCTATAGAAGTGAGAGCCATGACAAGAACAGACATATGCATACCCATGTTCATCACAGCACTATTACAATAGCCAAAAGATGGAAACAACCTAGGTGTCCATCAACTGAGTAATGGATAACCAAACTTTGGTACATACACACAATGGAATACTATGCAACCCTAAATAATAACCTAGAATCTGCAAAACATCGCATAACATGGATGAACTTGGAGGACATTATGCTGAGTGAAATAAGTCAATCATAGAAGGACAAATATTGTATAAGTCCGTTATTGTAAAAGTCAAAGAAAGGTTCATCTACAGAAGGAAATTTTCTTTGTTGGTTACCAGGGATGGGAGGGGAGGGAAGGAAATACTGTTAGATAGGTAGAGATAAGTATTGATTTGCGTGAAGAGAAGGTCAACGTACCAAATGTGAGTGATCAACATTGTGGCACTGAGGGAGAGGAAGACATACAGAGGTACATGGGAAGTGTAGACAACAAAGATGAACCTTTTTGCACATACAGTACTGCACTGTCAGTGAAGGCAAACGTGGGTATACAGGTAGATAGATGAGTGGACAGGATGAACTATTAGGTATGTCTATGAAGTGGGGAGTGTACCCAAGACCATGTATAGGGTTGGCAGACAATGGTCCTAGAAGTGTATTTATATTTGTATGATCTGAATTCCCAGGTGTATAGTAAAGCTGACAAGAGACAAGGTTGTAGTCACTTCTTGATCACAGCCAGCTACCCAGAGGAACTGAGTAGTTGAACCAGTGGGCTCGAGACCATAGTCACAGGGGACATCAAGCTCAACTGGTATAACATACTACACAAAACATTGTTCTACCTCCTATTTTGGTGAGTAGCGACTGGGATCTTAAAAGCTTGCAAGCAGCCATCTAGATGCTACGATGGGTCTCTCATCATCCAGAGCAAAGAAGAATGAAGAAAAATAAAGATAATGGAAACAATTAGTCCCAGTGACACGTACACCATGCGATCTGCTGCCTATATGACTATGGGACCAGAAGAACTAGATGGTGCCTGGCTACCACTGTCAACCACTCAGAAGGGGATCTATGTAGGAGATCCTGGATACAGAGGGAGAACAAGGTGGAACAAAACTCAAAATCATTTGGAAAAACTAAAAATAAGGGGGGGGGGCAGGCAGATTTGCTGATCTGATAGAACCTGGTAGAACCACTGAGATTAAAGCCCCAGCCACCCTTCAGGTCTGGAATTGAACCCACACCTATGGCTTCCAGCCAAACAAAAGAGGTAGATAAACTCCTTGGAGAGAACAATGATGGGAGAAAGAAGGGCTGCTTATGCACAGGCAGACAGCTCAGGGGGCAGGAGTGCATGGAGGGATGGACACAGGGAAGAGGTGACTATCGGGGGGAAGAGGTGACTATCGGGAGGAAGAGGGAGAAGAGCTGTTGCATTGTGGTAAACTGTGGTCAATGTAGTGAGACAAAGTGTATGTGAGCTGCTATATGGAAAGAGAATTTGCTCTGTAAATTTTCACCCAAATCACAATTTAAAAAAAAAAAAAAAAAGAAACCTACAGAATGCCAAGCAACCACAAAACAAGGGGAGCAATATTCAGTAGTAAGAAAAGTAAACCCCCATCTTTACATGAAATAGTATCAATTACTACAAAGTCAATTCTAACTTTCAAAGAATCTTCACTAAAAGGAAGCCTGGTAGCATAGTGGCTAAAGCACTTGACTGCTAACCAGAAGGCTGGCGGTTCAAACCC
>NW_006921769.1:3118100-3123663 GCF_000298275.1 Orycteropus afer afer
TGCTCTACACTTAATGGCACCAAACCAAGCAAGATTAACTCCATTTTACATTTTAGTCTCAGTCACTGCCCACACAGAGGAATGACAGAAATCTTATGAATATCAAGTTAGTGGTTTGTACCAAAACATGGCATTCCCAAAGGATGCTCTGTCTGGAATCTGTGGGGGAAATCATATACAAATCTTCTATTAACTCAGACCTTCCAAAGAGGCTGGAAATGTTAGGATGTTGAAGGGAGGAGGGAGGGGCTAGGAGTGGATTTGGTGACTCCTAAAAGTCCAGCCCTGAGATTCCAGAATTCTATAAAAGGGTGGTAAATTGGAGTTTGGTTAGTATTGGCTGACTACTGAAGCCAGCACAAACATTTACTTGAGACTTTTTTAATCTGTAAGGGTACCCAGTGGTTAGGTACAGTAATTCTGAATCTGAAAAAACAAACAAGGCCACTGGAAATGTTTCTAAATAAAGGTGGGGTGGGAGCAATAGGCACATTTCCTTTGTGTTCTCAAAGTAAATAATACAGATTTGAGAAAGGCAAATATGACTCTTGGTACTATTGATCACTAAAAATTATTTTATACTCTTATAAAAATATTAGTAATTCATACCTTTCAAAATAGTCTACACACAGCTCGTAATCAGACAGCTTCAGTTCAAAAAAGAGACAAAGCCAGAACTCCGAAACTATTCAGCATTCTGCTATACGACATATAAACCTCACATTCAAAAATAAAACAGCAATGATACCACCTTTGTCATTCTCTAGCCACAGTAACTAAGAGTGGTGATTCAGAGCCGAACCTGATGTTAAACATAACTATATAATATTACTAATTACAGAGTAATTTTACCAATAAATATTTTGGTTAAGGGCTACTTTGTCATCTTTACAATATTTTTAGTTGAAAGCAAGTGGTTCGGTAGCCCATGTGGACATGGTACTGATTTTTAAAAATCTATTTTTAGATTCTGGTAACTGGATAAGTTTCCTAAACTTAATTCTTTAGAACTGGTAATTTGGAAAGGGTAAACCACTAGAATGTTAAGTTTAGAAGCAAAGGACCTAACAAGCAGCTCTTCAACTGAGATTAGCACAAGGCTAACTTGGAAACTTCCACATCTAATAATGGGCCCTGACAGTCACTAACACCTAAGGAACAGGAATATACATGAACAAAACTGTACTAAAAGCTCTGTTTCAAAGGACAGGAAGAGCTATCTGGCTTTATAGGTAGCTCTCTGCTCAGATTACTTTATCTTCACTAATAGAGGGGAGCTCTGGTGGCGTAGTACCTAAAGCAGCTGACTGCTAACAAGAAGGCTGGCAGTTCAAACCCACCAGCCACTCCTCAGAAGGAAGGTTGGGCAATCTACTTCTGCAGAGATACCGCCTCAGAAACCCAAGGAGGGGACACTATGAGTTGCAATCAACTTGACAGCAATGAGTCTGTTTTTTTTTTCTGTTCAGATTCCTGCTCTAAATCTGCAAATTTGCGTCTTTTTACTTAGAATAAAATTTCAGATTTAAAAATATACACTCAGTTGCTGCAAAATATTACATGCAGTTTTTTTTTTCCTACAACTTAGTAATCTTGCTGAAATTCTGGCTTCGTTAAGTGATTTTTTTCATCACTTTTAATCTTTGTAAGTAAGCTTCATCCAGTTTAGATAGATCTCAAGAGTCTGACGTTGGTTGCAAGGCTGGTTGCGTAACTCATGCACATATTTTCTACTTCAATTAGAGGTAAAAGATTAAAGAACTACTGTGGCTGGCTACAACAGGGATATATTAAAAGGCAAGAAAGAGCCCCCTCCCACTACCCTAAGTGAACAGCCTCTTATTTTCAACAGTCCTTCCTACACAAGATTATTACTGGCTTCAATGGGAGTTCTGCCCAAGAAGTGAGACAGGGTAGGATTAAATTAGTCCTAAATCCATGATATGGTTCCATGTCATTACCAATTGTACAGTTCTCCAATAACCTCCAGAGTAAGATACCTGATGTCTGATAGTGCTTCTCAAATTGAATTACAGGAATGATAACTGGAGCTCTGACAGGTGACACAGCCTAGCCCTTTAAAAGTTGTCAAAGTCGCAGCCTGATGGATCTACTCATTTAGCCTTTATCACAACTCAAGATTACATTGCAATGCAGCCCCTTCAGTGACTGCAACAGCAACCCAGTGATTTCTCACAAGGAGCCTGCAAACGAAAACTGAAAAAGATTAAGCACTATTCGTTTCCCACTAAAATCTATTTAAAGGTTTAAATTCTAAATACACACACTCTCTGCAGCCAAGAAACTGACTCAGTTTCCCTCAAGTGCAAAACACAAGGACATCGCATAAAATGCTAACTCTATGCAGCATCACAAATAGACAAGGAATAGAAAAACAATGGATTCTGGTGGGAGAGCCAAAAACAAGGGGGAAAAAAGGTAACAGAGGAAAATAGAGGAATGAAGGAAAAATCATGAAAGTCACAAAAAAAAAAAAAAAATTAAGGCTTAAATAACAGTAACAAGAGAAACAAGTCATACGGCGCATACCTGCCATCTCAAATGCAGGCAGTTTAAGAAACTGAGGAGAAGATGTGATTCACAAGACAATCCACAGCTCCTCTAGATTCCACCACTAGGGTTCTTAAAAACAGGGGCAGCTGTTGTGGTTACGAAGAATTCAAATGAAAGGCGTCCTAGGTCAGTACAGAAACCATTCCCAAAATAATAAAATCTAGGCCAGAATTCCTTTAACATCACCAAAAAAATTTGACCTCAGGGGAGGTGAGCGATACTGAAAAGCATGATGATGGACATCCCACCCTAGTCACCCCGGCTACCGGGGCTGCGTCTCCATCTGGGGATGGAGTCCCCCGGACTCCCAGAACCTAGTGCTCCGAGCAGCAATTACCACCCTTCCCGCTCCCTTACGTTCTCCTCTCCGTCCTTCTGCGGCTCACCTGAAAATGCTCCCAACCCTTCGCCCCCAACCTAGGAGGAGAAAAACAAGCCGACTGTGGCGTTAAGGGCTAGGTGTCGAAATGGGAACCGTCCCTCCCCGCATTTGCCCGGCCGCCGCCGCTGCCGTGCTCCCAGACGGCTCCAGCAGCAGTGGGGTACGCGGGCGCCAGCCCAAGCCGGGCCTGACATGCTCCGCGCGTGGGCCGGGGCCGCAGCAGCCGCGGACCCCAGACACGGCCCTCGTCAAGCTCCCCGCAGTCCCCACGCGCGCGTCTGGCCCATGCCGCACACAAATGCGCACCCAGGGCGGACCTGGGCCTCTAAGACGCGGCCTTCTGGCCAGCACCTCCCCCCAGAAAATCATCCTCAAGGAGGACGCCAAGGCCGCTAACCCAGAGCCCCCGCGCACTCCGCTAGGCGCTGAGGACAAGCGGCCGCTCCATCCCGGGACCTGCCCCCGCGCCGCGGCCCGCGCCTGGGATGGACCCAGATTCCTCCTCCTGCTGCTCCGCGGGGCCCCGGACGCGTGACCTAGAGGCGACGGCACCCTGGCAGGTCTGGCGCTGTCTTCATTATGCCCCCATCCCTCCCGGCTTCGACTAGACGCTGAGGCCCCGGGGCCCGGGAAGGGGGTAGGAGGGAAGCCGCAGCGGGGCGGGGAAGCGAGAATCCGGCCTGAAGCAACAGGACCCAGAGGTACGAAATACTCGAGTCGGGAAGAAGGAAAGAAAGAGGCAGGAGAGAGCCACAGAAAATTCCAAAGCCAGCTGCCCTGCCGCCCCCCCCCCCACACCCCGATGGGACAGTCCCGCCACCGCTTCCTGCCTAGGATCAGCTTCCCAGCTGCAGCCGGAGGGGAAATCAGAGCCGCCCCTGCGGCTTGGCAGGAACGAATCCCTCGACCCAGGCTACGCCGCCCTGGGCCCGCCATTCTGCAGTCCGCACGACTCCTTACCCCAACGCCGCACCTCAGAAACTTGCTCGTCGCGGGGATCAGTCCCGCCTCAGCCCCAGCCGCCCGGGTGCCGCGCTTGCCTCTGCCCTCCGCTAGGTTTCAAATTGAAATTCCCTGGCTGGGGCCGTCAGAGGACTTAGCACATTAGCTCCGCCCCCTCGCGGCGGAAGCCCCGCCCACACGCCCGCCGGACGCGCCCCCGGCGCGGAAACCCCCGCGGGTAGTGCCACGCCCCTGCGCCTCACGCCACGCCCCCCAGTGATCAGCCACGCCCCCACGCCGGCGAGGGGCGGATCTTCCCGTGGGATTCGCCTCGCGCGGTCGCCTGGCGGCTCCCCCAGCTCGCCTGGAAGGATAACCCTCCCGCTCAGAGCAGCCCAGATAATGACTGTTAATACCCACTGTGCAAGGAGTTCTTACCTGAGAATCTCGGTCTTAAATGCCCTCTCAACTCTTAAAAGTTATTTCTTCAAAGTAACTTCATTGAGTAAACGTTTACTGAGCGCCTATTCCGTGGCAGACACGAGGTCAGACCTTGGAAATGCAGAAATAATGAAAACTGGGTCTCCTTCAGTCTACAGTGTTTTCCCCGAGAGGGCACTGAAAAGGAGCCATTTATTCTTCCTGCAGGAGAGGCGGAAGGGATTGGGAAAACTCTGGGGGAGAGGCCTTTATATACTGAACCCAAAGGGTAAACACCATTTCTCCAGGCAGAGACCTGGGAAATCAGAGCACAACGTAGGTGAAGAGGCTAGAAACCCAGGGAGAGACAAATCGTAGAAAACCACAAACATGTACCCACACACGGTAACCTCCGGTTCTTTCGTATAATTAGACTGCTTTTTCTAAGATTCCACTTAGTTCATCCTAACGTTTGCACTTCAAACTAGACGTTCGGTTTATTGCCTCCAGTATCCTCCCACCTCTATACTGAAGTCGTTAGTGATCCACCTCAGCCATTTAAAGCCTTTCTTTTGTTTTTCAAACGTAACCTTTAATAAAGTTAACAATGTCAAATGAAACCTCTGTAACAATTCCTTGTATGCGTATGAGGCTTTTCAGTTTACAAAACACTTTACATATTTTATCATTTGATTCTCACAATGACCCTAAGAAAAAGGCAGAAACTGGTATTCTCTATTACATCAAAGAGAAAATTAAGCATCAAAAATTTGCTCAAATCCTTCTGTTGTTTTTGCTATGTGCCCTCCAGTCGAACCGACCCATAGCGACCCCTCCTTAGGTTTCCGAGGCAGTATCACTACGGAAGTAGATCTCTCAACCTTCCTTCTGAGGAGTGGCTGGTGGATTTGAACCACCAGCCTTCTGGTTAGCAGTCAAGTGCTTTAGGCACTATGCTACCAGAGCTTCTCAAGTCCTTCTAGTAAGTAATAATAATAAATTTTGTATTTTATGTGTTAGGCAATGTTCTAAACCTTTCCCATGTGTTAATCTCCCTCACAATCCCATATGCTAAGTACACAAATTTTATTTAATACGGGGAAAAAAAAAAAAAACCCAAACTCACTACCCTCCAGTCCATTCTGACTCATAGCGACCCCCGTGAGTTTCCAAGGTGGTAAATCTTTACGGAAGTAGATTGCCCTTTTATTAATGAACACTAATTTATAGTGGAGGAGCTCTGGT
>NW_006921769.1:3124768-3132492 GCF_000298275.1 Orycteropus afer afer
CTTAGCCTGGAAGCTCTATTGAAACCTGTTCAGTATTATAGCAACATGCAAGCCTACTCCGATGGCCAGGTGGTCTCAGTGCATGACATACATTGGCTGGGAACCCAACTAAGTCTTCTGCATGGAGGATGAGAATTCTACACTGAACCACCACTCCCATATAAGTTTTAGAACCCATAAAATCTTTAACCCCTCCTGATATTCCCTTAATTGCTGATAAAAAATAATAATGTAAATAAAGGCATAATTAATGAAATATAAATCCCTTATCATAGTAAATTGTATCTCTACTATAGCCTGTGCTGAAATACGCAAAGACCTTCTGTATGCTATCTTTTAAGAGACATATTGACTAGCTATATTATATCCATAGATAGGTGACCTTGATAGAATAGGAGCTGGCAAGATTTAACCTAAAAAGATGATTAATGGTGACAGAAAGGTTATTCTCAAATATCTAAAGGCTACTGTGTGGAAGAGGAATTAGATTGTATTTTGGGCACAGCCCTGCATGACCCTACCATTTTAGTGGGATGGAGTACATTCATTAAGAACAGGAACTGGGGTAGAAAAATCAAGTTCCAGGTGCTATAAGGAAGTGTGTGTGTGGGTGGGAGGGACAGGTGGAACATAGTTGTAGAGATATTAGCAAACAACAGGTGGTAGTCCAGGCAAGTGTGGAGGTTTAACTGGGAGGAAAGAGGAGTTTGGACAGACAAGCAGGACAAAGTCCTAAAACAAGTGATATCTGAAGATATAGGCAGACTAGAACACTAGCAACATGGGGCAGGACTATCAGACTGCAGTTCAAGGCAAGAACATTAATTCCCAGAAAAGACTAAGAACAAGGCTGAATCTTCACACTAAAGAGACTAGAGTAATGAGCAAGAGACTGACGCAGAGAACAGTAGCCATCTAGATATCAGACCTGAAAGTTACTATATCCAAATTTAGCATCACAGCATCAATGCTGGGCACCACCTGCAAAAAAAACCAGTTTGGTAGTTTAGAAGAGAAATTTACCCAAGACATTCTTAGTGCCCTTACTCACCAATTCACTCACATAAGCATAGTCCCTAAGAAAGCTTGATCTCCCTGTATTGATGATTCGTTCTTTTGCCTTTGTGCCTTCTGAGTGCCAGTCCAAAACATGTGGAATTAGTGGAGTGGATCCAGATTGAGAACATGCTCTTCCAGTACATAACCCACAGGCAGGAAGACCTGATAATGCCCTTTCATACCTTCTCTGATTGTGGCATTCTCAAACAATGTTTTGTGTTTCATTAAAAAAAAAAAAAATCCATATACAAACATCATTGAATCCCGTTTTACATCAATTAAATTCAGGCAGTGTGGTGGTTATGTTTATGTGTCAATTTGGCTGGGCCTGGTTGAGTGGCTGGGCAGCTGGTGGTAATTATTCCCCATGTTGAGACTGGCAATCAACTCCATGGTGGGCTCTACCACAAGCAGCTGAGTAGATAGATGCCTTTGGGATGTGGTCCACTTCCCGTATATAAGAAGCAGCTTTGGGAATGGTCTCTAGCTAATGGCACACTTGAACTCTGCATGTAGAAAGGTCGTTGTTCAGTAGCCTGCCATGCTCCGCCAATCATGGGACTTTCACTGGATTGAATCAATGACCTGCTGTGTTGTTTGGTAACATTGGGACTATGCCATTTTATTTGTCGACCCTGGGCTTGTTAACCTCAGTAGCCAGCAGCTGTCTGAGAGAAGAGAAGCCTCTAACTTCAGTGGGCTGGGAGCACATGGCAGAGCTAAAGCCGAAGCTTGAGGGGCTTTCACCCAGCCCCTAGGGCCTGCCACTTGGAACTCGTACTTCTAGCCTCCAAACTGTAAGAGAATCCACTCCTGTTTGTTCAAGGCCGCTTATTTGCGGTATAGTCCTGTCACAGTGGCACCAGGTAAACAAAATAGGCAGTAACACAGAACAAGTTTATAAAAGTTATGTTCTACTTTCATTCTCAGTAATAGGTAAAGAAAGGTTATAAGACCTTAAGTGTGTGCCTGGATTTCCCTTGGAGAGAGCTTAAAAAGGGCAGGAAGAAAGAACCAGACTCATTCATGGACATCAACCTAGAGTGTAAGGCAAAGAGGAGACTGGAAAATGCCTCACTGACATGGATCCCCGTTTTGCAGAGAATTGGCAGATGTCATATTATGGGCAATGACTGAGACAGAACACCAAACTTTAATAAAAATGTATTGTCATGTGACCTCCCTGACAGGTCCATGGTCAGTAGACCTACATACAGTTGTTGAGCTCTCTTCCAGACAGTGACTGGAGAGAAGTCTTGGTCAGGTAAAAGAGAAGCACTGTACTACTAGTGCTTGCTTAGTTAGAGGTAGGGAGCAGGATGGCAAAGGGCCTTGAAGCAGCATCATTGGACTTTGCTGGGCAGACACAACTACTCCCTAATACCACAGACAACTTCGGTGGAGCAAAAATTTTAGTGGCCTCAGCAAGTAGTGATTAAAAAAAAAAAAAAAGGCTACAGTAATAGCAAAACTATTGAATAAAAGCACCAGGAAAAAAAAATTATAAGAGTAATCCTCCTTTGGATTACAGTGAGTTAGTTTACATGGGATATTTACACAGCCCAGGCCTGACTGCCTAGTGTGTCAAACAGCACCTGGAAATAGTAGGGAGACCCAGATTGCAACTGGAATGTTGCAATTTCTAAGTATATAAGTTCCTCCACTTGGAAAAGAGATCATAGTAGTGGGTAGCACTTAAATTTATTCAAAACAGATGTGTGGCCAGGGTTGGTAATAGCAAAGTAATGCCCTTTAGTTGTCCGAGAAATGTAAATATGTTCTACTTATTGGGAAATACTTAGAACAATAGTAATTTTAAGGTTATGCATAAGCTGTATGCCTATGACTCCACCTTCTCCAGAGGCATATCCTCCTGGAGAATGCAATCACTGAGGAGAAAAACACACCCAGAAAATGATAACAGGGCTAGTAGGCCATATGCTTTACGAAGTCAAGGACTGTCCACTTTGTGTGCCAATGTACTTTAGTTATAAGAAGACTGGCCCACTCGGAGGGGGATCTGTGTAGGAGATCATGGATAGAATGGGAGGACAATGTGGAACAAAACTCAAAATTACAAAAAAAATAAAAAAGACCAGCCTTGCTGGTCTGATAGAGCCTAGGGAAACCCCTGAGACTCTGGCCCCTAACTACCCTTCAGGTCTGGAATTGAACTCAGTCCTGTGACTGCACTCAAATAAAAGACTGGCGTATGGGCTGAACATTTACATAGGGTAGATAGACTACCTGGAGAAATCAATCATGGGAGAACAGAAGGGCACAGGGAGACAGCTCGGGGGCAGATGGGGAGGAAGTAGGAAGAGAGCTGTTACATTGTGGGAAATTGCGGTCAATGTCATGAGACAAAATGTGTATGAACTGCTGTATGGAAAATGAAATTGCTCTGTAAACTGTTACCTAAATCACAACAAAATTTTTTTTTAATAAAGAAATATACACACATTTTATATATCAATGACACTAAAAAAAAAAAAGAGTGGCCTATACAGGCTTCAGAAAATATTTGTTGAAAGAATGAAAGAATCAATCTAATTGAAAATGGATGGAAAGGTATTTTCTAGGTCTGACAACTTGGCAGATCTAGTGTTTAGAAGAAAATTCCCAGGACATAATACTTAAAATGATGGATATAATCTTTCAACATTTTTTATATAGCTGATCCTGGTAGAAAAAAGTAAAATAACAGTAAGAGGCCAGGATCTATGAGAAACAGCAAATGCCAAAAGCTTAGTTTCACTCTCCTCACTGGAAGAAGAGACAAAAGATTCTTCACACCTAACTGTCTGACTACAAAGGGAAAATCATTTACATGGCACTAAATGTGTTCTCCTTCATGATTTTTAATAGTAAATATATAAAAAGCAAGGATAAAATTATGTTATAGGCCACATGAAATATAAAGACATAATTTGTGCTAACAACAACAAAAGGGGGGAGGGACAGGAATGGTATAGAGATAGAATTTCTTGCATGTGACTGAAGTTAAGTTGGTACCAACTTACCTAGAATGTTATAAATACAGACTCTTAAATGTAATATTCATTATGACCACTAAGAATATGTATGTCTGTGTATGTGTATAAGGAGCTCTGATAGCACAGTGCCTAAGGCATCTGACTGCTAACCAGAAGGTTGGTGGTTCAAACCCACAGCCACTCCATGGAAGCAAAACTGGGGGATGTACTTCTGTAAAGCTTTACCGTCTCAGAAACCCAATTGGGGGTTGCTATGAGTCAGAATCAACTTGATGGCAGTGGAGAGGTTTATATATATAAAAGGAAAGGAGAAGGGAACCAAAGGCTCACTGCAATGAACCAACAAAACACAAAAGCAAGCAGTACTAAAGGACAAAGACAAAAAAGGCTTATAACACAAATGCACACACACACAAAATAATAAAATGGCAGAAGTAACATACTTTTTATCAAGAATCACAGTGAATGTAAATGGACTAAATGCACTAATCAAAAGGTAGAGGGGGAAGAATGGATCAAAAAAAATATGATCCAACTACATGCTGTTAACAGGAGACACATTTTAAAGCCAAGGACAGAAATAGGTTGAAAATGAAAGGATGGAAAAAATAGTCCATGAAAATAATAACCAATAGAGAGTTGAGGTGGCAATTTTAATATCAGACAAATTAGATTTAAGTCAAAATTAGTCAAAGGAGATAAAGAAAGACATTATATAGTGATAAAAGGGTCAATTAGTCAAGAAGATTTAACAGTCATAAATATGTATGCATCCAACGTTAAGGCACCTGAATACAGAAAGAGAACACTAATAGAATTGAAGGGTGAAATAAATAGTACTATAAGACATCAATATACCACTGTAAAAGATTAACAAGGAAACAGAGGAACTGAATGACACTATAAACCAAGTAGCCTTAACAGACATATATAGAAACTCCACTCCAAAACAGAACAATGTACATTGTAGTCCACTGCACATGCATCATTCTCCAGGATAGACCACATTTTAGGTCACAAAGCAAGTCCTGATAAGTTTTAAAAAGACTGAAACCATAGAAAGTAGTTTCTCTGACCACAACAGAATGAAGCTAGACATCAATAATGAAAAAACCTGGGAAATACACAAACATATGGAAATTACCCAATGTTATTAAACTACCAATGCATCAAGAAAAAAAAATCAAATTTCTTAGACTCAAAATGAAAAATGAAAGCACAATATACCCAAACTTATGGGATGGAGCAATGGCAGTACTCGAAAGGAAACTTATACCAATAAACTCCTCCATGAAAAAGAAGAAAGATCTCAAACTAACAGCCTAATTTGACAACTTCAAGAAATAGGCAAGAGCAAGCTAAGCCTAAACCTACCAGAAGAAAAGAAATAACAAAGAGCATAAATAAATAAAAACAAACAAAAACAATAGAGAGAATCAGTAAAACCAGAAGTTGCTTCTTTGAAAAGATCAATAAAATAAAATTGTCTTAAATAGACTAACAAGGAAAAGATGAAAATAACCAAAATAAAAAATGAAAGTGGCAACATTACAACTGATCCGGTAGAAACAAATAGAATTATGACAGAATATTAGAACTATTATATGGCAGTAAACTCTCTCAATGAAGAGAAAGTATTTGATAAAATCTAACACCCCTTGTTGATAAAAGGGAAAATCCTCAATGATTCAAGGCATAAATGAAAAGCCAAGAGCTAACATTATACTGAATGGAGAAAGACTGAGAGCTTTCCCCGAGAAATCGGGAGAAAGACAAGGGTGCCTACTCTCACCACTTTTCTTCAATATTGTATTAGAAGTCCTAGCCAGAAAATAAAACAAGAAAAAAAAGGTTATCCAGGTTAGGAAAGAAGTAAAAGTATCTGTATCCGAAGATGATATGATCCTATATATGAATAATCTGAAACACTATACAAGAAAACCTCTAGGGGTAATAGAGGAATTTAGCAAAGTTGAAGAGTACAAGGTCAACAGCAACAAAAAATCATTTGGGTTTCTAAACACCAACAACAAGAACTCTGAAAGAGAAATTAGGGAAATAATTCCACTTACAATAGCATCTCTGAGAATAAAATACCTAGGAATAAATCTAATCAGGGATGTGACAGATTTACACAATAAAAACTATAAAACAGTACTGAAAGAGATTAAATAAATAAATCCATGTTCATGGATTTGAAGACTTAATATTATGAAGATGTCATTACTTCCCAAAGTAATCTATATATTCAACACAACTAATTACAGAAATAACAAAAACCAATCCTCAATTTCATATGGAAAGGCAAGAGGTCCTGAACAGCCAAAACAATGGCAAAAGAGGAGAACAAAGTAGGACTCACAACTACTGGCTTTAAAACGTATTTGCAGCTAGGAAAATTGGAAGTCATCAAAAATCCCAGGCATTAGTGAGCTGATATGGACAGGTGTTGACTATTTTGAATCTGATAATTATATAGTCGACTATGCCCACAATAGGAGCTTTGGTAGCATAGTGCTTAAGGCACTTGACTGCTAACCAGGAGCCTGGCGGTTCAAACCCACCAGCCACTCCTCAGAAAGAAGATGGGGCAATCTACTTCTGTAGGGGTACTGCCTCGGAAACCCAAGGAGGGGTCACTATGAGTCAGGTCCAACTCAATGGCACATAACAACAACAACAGTAATGCCCACAATGACAAATTGTACAGGAATGGCATCATACTCAATGTCAAAAGAACATTTCAAGATCTATCAGGAAGTACCATCTTGCACCAGCACTAGTAGCAAAGTTCAACAAGAGAGAAAATAATAAATGTGGCAAGGATGTGGAGAGATTGAGACTCTCATACACTGCTGGTGGAACTGTAAAATGGTACAACCACTGTGGAAAGCAGTATGGTGATTCCATCGAAAGTTGGAATTAGAAATACCATTTGACCCTCCATTCCATTAGTAGGTATATATCCTAAAGAAGTGAGAGCCATAACAAGAACAGACATATGCACACCCATGTTCATCGCAACACTATTTCCAATAGCCAAAATATGGAAACAACCTAGGTGTCCATCAACTGAGGAATGGATAAACAAACTTTGGTACATACACACAATGGAATACTATGCAACCCTAAAGAATAACCTAGAGATAGAGATAAGTATGGATTTGGGTGAAGAGAAAGGTAATGTACCAAATGTGAGTGACCAATATGGCAGCATTGAGGATGAGAAAGACATAGTACATGGGAGGTACAGACAACAAATATGAACCCTTTTGCACTTACAGTACTGTGTTGTCAGTGAAGGCAAACATGGGTAGATGGGTGGATAGATGGGTGGACAGGCTGAACGATTAGGTATGTCTATGAAATGGGGAGTGTATCCAAGAACATATATAAGGTTGGCAGACAATGGGCCAAAAGTTTATGTGAATGATCAGAATTCCCAGGTGTATAGTAGAGCTGGCAAGGGGCAAGGATGTGGTCACTGCTTGGTCACAGCCAGCTACCCAGAGGGACCAAGTAGTTGAACTTGTGACCTTGGGACCATAGTCACAGGGGACATCAAGCTCAATTGGCAAAAACATACTATACAAAACATTGTTCCACCTCCTACTTTGGCAAGTAGCGACTTTGATCTTAAAAGCTAGCAAGCTGCCATCTAGATGCAAC